>NC_087478.1:66134443-66439874 GCF_036417665.1 Passer domesticus
CCGGTGGCCAGGAGAGGACTGGTGCCTGCTGAAATTCCGAACATCCCAATATACCAGCCTGAAGCAAGGTGCCACCACCGGTAACTGTGGCTGGTTGGACAGTGCGAAGTTCCTTTTGAAAATGCACATCAGGGACCTGGCCTGGCGAGTTTTGTTTCTCTGGGGAACGGCCATAGTTCCTGGGCAGGTTCCGATGGACCGTAGCGGCAGGGTGCTTCTTAAAATTCCGAATATCTCAAGATACCTCCCAGAAGCAAGGCACCACCAGAGGCAAGTGTGGCAGGTTTGACAGTGCCAAGTGCCTCCTGCAAACAGACATCGGAAAGTTGGGTTGGTCACTTTGGTTTCTCTGGGGAAAGGCCACGATCCATGTCCAAGGCCCGGTGGCCCGGAGTGGCCGGCTGCCTGTTGAAATTCTGCACGGATCAGGATGCCTGCGAGACGGATGGTACCCCCAGAGGCACCTGTGGCTGGTTTGACAGTGCCAAGTGCCTCCTGCAAACTGACATCAGGAACCTGGCCTGGTGACTTTTGTTTCTCTGGGGAAAGGCCATCGTTCCTCTCTAGGGCCTTCCGGCCCGTAGTGGCCGGCTGCCTGCTGAAATTCCGCACAGATCAGGATAGCTCCCAGATGAAAGGAGCCCCCACAGGCAACTGTGGCTGGTTTGACAGTGCCAAGTACCGCCTGCAAACTAACATCAGGAAGCTGCCCTGGTGACTTTTGTTTCTCTGGGGAAAGGCCATGGTTCATGTCCAGTGCCCGGTGGCCTGGAGTGGCCGGCTGCCTGCTGAAATTCCGCATGGATCAGGATACCTCCAGGATGCAAGGTGCCCCCAGAGGCAACTCTGGCTGGTTTGACAGTGCCAAGTACCTCCTGCAAACTAACATCAGGAAGCTGCCCTGGTGACTTTTGTTTCTCTGGGGAAAGGCCATGGTTCATGTCCAGTGCCCGGTGGCCTGGAGTGGCCGGCTGCCTGCTGAAATTCCGCATGGATCAGGATACCTCCAGGATGCAAGGTGCCCCCACAGGCAACTGTGGCTGGTTGGACAGTGCCAAGTGCCTCCTGCAAACTGACATCAGGACCCTGGCCTTGTGAGTTCTGTTTCTCAGAGGAAAAGCCATTGTTCTTTTCCCACGTCCTGTAGGCCGGAGTGGCCGGCTGCCTGCAGAAATTCCGAACGTCTCAATATACATCCTAGAAGCAAGGCGGCACAATAGGCAATTGTGGCGGATTGGACAGTGCCAAATGCCTCCTGCAAATTGACATCAGGAACCTGGCCTGCTGAGTTTTGCTTCTGTCAGAAAAAGTTCATGGTTCATGTCCAGGTTGAGGTGACCCGGCGTGGCAGGGTGTCTCTTAAAATTCCAAACATCTCAGGATGCCTCCCAGAATCAAGGCGCCACCACAGGCACCTGTGGGTGGTTGGACAGTGCCAAGTGCCTCTTGCAAACTGACCTCAGGAACTTGGCCTGGTGAGTTTTGTTTCTCACAGAAAAGGCCATCGTTGGTGTCCAGGGTCCAGTGGCCAGGAGAGGACTGGTGCCTGCTGAAATTCCGAACATCCCAATATACCAGCCTGAAGCAAGGTGCCACCACCGGTAACTGTGGCTGGTTGGACAGTGCGAAGTTCCTTTTGAAAATGTACATCAGGGACCTGGCCTGGCGAGTTTTGTTTCTCTGGGGAACGGCCATAGTTCCTGGGCAGGTTCCGATGGACCGTAGCTGCAGGGTACATCTTAAAATTCCGAATATCTCAAGATACCTCCCAGAAGCAAGGCACCTCCAGAGGCAAATGTGGCTGGTTTGACAGTGCCAAGTGCCTCCTGCAAACTGACATCAGGAACCTGGCCTGGTGACTTTTGTTTCTCTGGGGAATGGCCATGGTTTGTGTCCAGGGCCCAGTGGCCCGGAGTGGCCGGCTGCCTGCTGAAATTCCTCACGGATCAGGATGCCGCCAAGATGCAAGGTGCCCCCACAGACACCTGTGGCTGATTTGACAGTGCCAAGTGCCTCCTGCAAACTGACATCAGGAACCTGGCCTGGTGACTTGTGTTTTCCTTCGGAAAGGACATTGTACGTGCCCAGGGCCTGTGGCCCGGAGTGGCCGGCCGCCTGCTGAAATTCCAAACGGATCAGGATACCTCCCAGACCGATAGTACCACCACAGGCAACTGTGGTTGGTTTGACAGTGCCAAGTGCCTCCTGCAAACTGACATCAGGAACCTGGCCTGGTGACTTTTGTTTCTCTGGGGAAAGGCCATGGTTCGTGTCCAGTGCCCGGTGGCCTGGAGTGGCCGGCTGCCTGCTGAAATTCCTCACGGATCAGGATACTTCCCATATGAAAAATGCCCCCAGAGGCAACTGTGGCTGGTTTGACAGTGCCAAGTGCCTCCTGCAAACTGACATCAGGAACCTGGCCTGGTGACTTTTGTTTCTCTGGGAAAAGACCATCATTCTTGTCCCGGGCACGGTGACCCGGAGTGGCCGGCTGCCTGCAGAAATTCCGAATGGATCAGGATACCTCCCAGATGCAAGGTGCCCCCACAGGCAACTCTGGCTGGTTTGACAGTGCCAAGTGCCTCCTCCAAACTGACATCAGGAACCTGGCCTGGTGACTTTTGTTTCTCACAGAAACGTCCATCGTTGGTGTCCAGGGTCCGGTGGCCAGGAGAGGACTGGTGCCTGCTGAAATTCCGAACATCCCATAATACCAGCCTGAAGCAAGGTGCCACCACCGGTAACTGTGGCTGGTTGGACAGTGCGAAGTTCCTTTTGAAAATGCACATCAGGGACCTGGCCTGGCGAGTTTTGTTTCTCTGGGGAACGGCCATAGTTCCTGGGCAGGTTCCGATGGACCGTAGCGGCAGGGTGCTTCTTAAAATTCCGAATATCTCAAGATACCTCCCAGAAGCAAGGCACCACCAGAGGCAAGTGTGGCAGGTTTGACAGTGCCAAGTGCCTCCTGCAAACAGACATCGGAAAGTTGGGTTGGTCACTTTGGTTTCTCTGGGGAAAGGCCACGATCCATGTCCAAGGCCCGGTGGCCCGGAGTGGCCGGCTGCCTGTTGAAATTCTGCACGGATCAGGATGCCTGCGAGACGGATGGTACCCCCAGAGGCACCTGTGGCTGGTTTGACAGTGCCAAGTGCCTCCTGCAAACTGACATCAGGAACCTGGCCTGGTGACTTTTGTTTCTCTGGGGAAAGGCCATCGTTCCTCTCTAGGGCCTTCCGGCCCGTAGTGGCCGGCTGCCTGCTGAAATTCCGCACAGATCAGGATAGCTCCCAGATGAAAGGAGCCCCCACAGGCAACTGTGGCTGGTTTGACAGTGCCAAGTGCCTCCTGCAAAGTGACATCAGGAACCTGGCCTGGTGATTTTTGTTTCTCTTTGGAAAGGCCATTGTATGTGTCCAGGGCCTGGTGGCCCGTAGAGACAGGCCGCCTGCTGAAATTCCGAACGGATCAGGATACCTCCCAGACCGATAGTACCACCACAGGCAACTGTGGCTGGTTTGACAGTGCCAAGTGCCTCCTGCAAACTGACATCGGAACCTGGCCTGGTGACTTTTGTTTCTCTGGGTAAAGGCCATCGTTCATGTCCAGGGCCCGGTGGCCCGGAGTGGCCGGCTGCCTGCTGAAATTCCGAACGGATCAGGATGCCGCCAAGATGCAAGGTGCCCCCACAGACACCTGTGGCTGATTTGACAGTGCCAAGTGCTTCCTGCAAACTGACATCAGGAACCTGGCCTGGTGACTTGTGTTTTCCTTTGCAAAGGACATTGTACGTGCCCAGGGCCTGTGGCCCGGAGTGGCCGGCCGCCTGCTGAAATTCCGAACGGATCAGGATACCTCCCAGACCGATAGTACCACCACAGGCAACTGTGGCTGGTTTGACAGTGCCAAGTGCCTCCTGCAAACTGACATCGGAACCTGTCCTGGTGACTTTTGTTGCTCTGGGGAAAGGCCCTCGATCGTGTCCAGTGCCCGCTGGCCCGGAGTGGCCGGCTGCCTGCTGAAATTCCGCACGCTTGAGGATACCTCCCAGATGCAATGTGCCCCCACAGGCAACTGTGGCTGGTTTGACAGTGCCAAGTGCCTCCTGCAAACTGACATCAGGAACCTGGCCTGGTGACTTTTGTTTCTCTGGGGAAAGGCCATCATTCTTCTCATGGGCCCGGTAAACCGGAGTGGCCGGCTGCCTGCTGAAATTCCGAACGGATCAGGATACCTCCCAGATGCAATGTGCCCCCACAGGCAACTGTGGCTGGTTTGACAGTGCCAAGTGCCTCCTCCAAACTGACATCAGGAACCTGGCCTGGTGACTTTTGTTTCTCACAGAAACGTCCATCGTTGGTGTCCAGGGTCCGGTGGCCAGGAGAGGACTGGTGCCTGCTGAAATTCCGAACATCCCAATATACCAGCCTAAAGCAAGGTGCCACCACCGGTAACTGTGGCTGGTTGGACAGTGCGAAGTTCCTTTTGAAAATGCACATCAGGGACCTGGCCTGGCGAGTTTTGTTTCTCTGGGGAACGGCCATAGTTCCTGGGCAGGTTCCGATGGACCGTAGCGGCAGGGTGCTTCTTAAAATTCCGAATATCTCAAGATACCTCCCAGAAGCAAGGCACCACCAGAGGCAAGTGTGGCTGGTTTGACAGTGCCAAGTGCCTCCTGCAAACAGACATCGGAAAGCTGGGCTGGTCACTTTGGTTTCTCTGGGGAAAGGCCACGATCCATGTCCAAGGCCCGGTGGCCCGGAGTGGCCGGCTGCCTGTTGAAATTCTGCACGGATCAGGATGCCTGCGAGACGGATGGTACCCCCAGAGGCACCTGTGGCTGGTTTGACAGTGCCAAGTGCCTCCTGCAAACTGACATCAGGAACCTGGCCTGGTGACTTTTGTTTCTCTGGGGAAAGGCCATCGTTCCTCTCTAGGGCCTTCCGGCCCGTAGTGGCCGGCTGCCTGCTGAAATTCCGCACAGATCAGGATAGCTCCCAGATGAAAGGAGCCCCCACAGGCAACTGTGGCTGGTTTGACAGTGCCAAGTGCCTCCTGCAAAGTGACATCAGGAACCTGGCCTGGTGATTTTTGTTTCTCTTTGGAAAGGCCATTGTATGTGTCCAGGGCCTGGTGGCCCGTAGAGACAGGCCGCCTGCTGAAATTCCGAACGGATCAGGATACCTCCCAGACCGATAGTACCACCACAGGCAACTGTGGCTGGTTTGACAGTGTCAAGTGCCTCCTGCAAACTGACATCGGAACCTGTCCTGGTGACTTTTGTTGCTCTGGGGAAAGGCCATGGTTCGTGTCCAGTGCCCGGTGGCCCGGAGTGGCCGGCTGCCTGCTGAAATTCCGCACGCTTGAGGATACCTCCCAGATGCAATGTGCCCCCACAGGCAACTGTGGCTGGTTTGACAGTGCCAAGTGCCTCCTGCAAACTGACATCAGGAACCTGGCCTGGTGACTTTTGTTTCTCTGGGGAAAGGCCATCATTCTTCTCATGGGCCCGGTAAACCGGAGTGGCCGGCTGCCTGCTGAAATTCCGAACGGATCAGGATACCTCCCAGATGCAATGTGCCCCCACAGGCAACTGTGGCTGGTTTGACAGTGCCAAGTGCCTCCTGCAAACTGACATCAGGAACCTGGCCTGGTGACTTTTGTTTCTCTGGGGAAAGGCCATGGTTCGTGTCCAGTGCCCGGTGGCCTGGAGTGGCCGGCTGCCTGCTGAAATTCCGCACGGATCAGGATACCTCCAGGATGCAAGGTGCCCCCACAGGCAACTGTGGCTGGTTTGACAGTGCCAAGTGCCTCCTGCAAACTGACATCAGGAACCTGGCCTGGTAACTTTTGTTTCTCTGGGAAAAGGCCATCATTCTTGTCCGGGGCACGGTGGCCTGGAGTCGCCGGCTGCCTACTGAAATTCCAAACGGATCAGGATACCTCCCAGATGCAAGGTGCCCCCACAGGCAACTGTGGCTGGTTTGACAGTGCCAATTGCCTCCTCCAAACTGACATCAGGAACCTGGCCTGGTGACTTTTGTTTCTCTGGGGAAAGGCCATCATTCTTACCCGGGGACCGGTGGCCCAGTGGCCCGGTGTTGCCGGCTGCCTGCTGAAATTCCGAATGGATCAGGATACCTCCCAGATGCAAGGTGCCCCCAGAGGCAACTCTGGCTGGTTTGACAGTGCCAAGTGCCTCCTGCAAACTGACATCAGGCATCTGGCCTGGTCAGATTCGTTTCCCAGGCAAAAGGCCCAGTGTTCATTTGCAGGTGACAGTGGCCCAGAGTGGCTGACTGACTACCAAAATTCCGAACATCGCAGGATGCCTCCCAGCGGCAAGCTGCCAGAAAATGCAACTGTGGCTGATTTTTACAGTGAAAAGTGCCTCCTGCAAACAGACAACAGGACTTTGTCTGGTGAGTTTTGTTTCTCTGGGGAATGGCCATCGTTCCTGGACGGGTTCCGGTGGACCGTAGCTGCAGGGTGCTCCTTAAAATTCTGAACATCTCAGGACACCTGCAAGAAGCAAGGCACCACCAGAGGCAAGTGTGGCTGGTTGGACAGTGCCAAGTGCCTCTTGCAAATTGACGTCAGGAACTTGGCCTGGTGAGTTTTGCTTCTCTGGGGAAAGGCCATCGTTCGTGTCCGGGGACCGCTGGCACGCAACGGCCGGCTTATTCTGATATTCCGAATGTCCCAGGGTGCCTCCAAGACGCAAGCTGCCAGCAGAGGCAACTGTGGCTGGTTTGACATTGCCAAGTGCCTCCTGCAAACTGACATCAGGAACCTGGCCTGATGAGTTTTGTGACTCTTAGGAAAGCCATGGCGCGTGTCCTGGTTCCCGTGGCCCCGGGCGGCAAGCTGCCTGCTGAAATTCCGCACGGTTGAGGATACCTCCCAGATGCAAGGTGCCCCCACAGGCAACTGTGGCTGGTTGGACAGTGCCAAGTGCCTCCTGAAAACTGACATCAGGACCCTGGCCTTGTGAGTTCTGTTTCTCAGAGGAAAAGCCATTGATCTTTTCCCACGTCCTGTAGGCCGGAGTGGCCGGCTGCCTGCAGAAATTCCGAACGTCTCAATATACATCCTAGAAGCAAGGCGGCACAATAGGCAATTGTGGCGGATTGGACAGTGCCAAATGCCTCCTGCAAATTGACATCAGGAACCTGGCCTGCTGAGTTTTGCTTCTGTCAGAAAAAGTTCATGGTTCATGTCCAGGTTGAGGTGACCCGGCGTGGCAGGGTGTCTCTTAAAATTCCTAACATCTCAGGATGCCTCCCAGAATCAAGGCGCCACCACAGGCACCTGTGGGTGGTTGGACAGTGCCAAGTGCCTCTTGCAAACTGACCTCAGGAACTTGGCCTGGTGAGTTTTGTTTCTCACAGAAAAGGCCATCGTTGGTGTCCAGGGTCCAGTGGCCAGGAGAGGACTGGTGCCTGCTGAAATTCCGAACATCCCAATATACCAGCCTGAAGCAAGGTGCCACCACCGGTAACTGTGGCTGGTTGGACAGTGCGAAGTTCCTTTTGAAAATGTACATCAGGGACCTGGCCTGGCGAGTTTTGTTTCTCTGGGGAACGGCCATAGTTCCTGGGCAGGTTCCGATGGACCGTAGCTGCAGGGTACATCTTAAAATTCCGAATATCTCAAGATACCTCCCAGAAGCAAGGCACCTCCAGAGGCAAATGTGGCTGGTTTGACAGTGCCAAGTGCCTCCTGCAAACTGACATCAGGAACCTGGCCTGGTGACTTTTGTTTCTCTGGGGAATGGCCATGGTTTGTGTCCAGGGCCCAGTGGCTCGGAGTGGCCGGCTGCCTGCTGAAATTCCTCACGGATCAGGATGCCGCCAAGATGCAAGGTGCCCCCACAGACACCTGTGGCTGATTTGACAGTGCCAAGTGCCTCCTGCAAACTGACATCAGGAACCTGGCCTGGTGACTTGTGTTTTCCTTCGGAAAGGACATTGTACGTGCCCAGGGCCTGTGGCCCGGAGTGGCCGGCCGCCTGCTGAAATTCCAAACGGATCAGGATAGCTCCCAGACCGATAGTACCACCACAGGCAACTGTGGTTGGTTTGACAGTGCCAAGTGCCTCCTGCAAACTGACATCAGGAACCTGGCCTGGTGACTTTTGTTTCTCTGGGAAAAGACCATCATTCTTGTCCCGGGCACGGTGACCCGGAGTGGCCGGCTGCCTGCAGAAATTCCGAATGGATCAGGATACCTCCCAGATGCAAGGTGCCCCCACAGGCAACTGTGGCTGGTTTGACAGTGCCAAGTGCCTCCTCCAAACTGACATCAGGAACCTGGCCTGGTGACTTTTGTTTCTCACAGAAACGTCCATCGTTGGTGTCCAGGGTCTGGTGGCCAGGAGAGGACTGGTGCCTGCTGAAATTCCGAACATCCCAATATACCAGCCTGAAGCAAGGTGCCACCACCGGTAACTGTGGCTGGTTGGACAGTGCGAAGTTCCTTTTGAAAATGCACATCAGGGACCTGGCCTGGCGAGTTTTGTTTCTCTGGGGAACGGCCATAGTTCCTGGGCAGGTTCCGATGGACCGTAGCGGCAGGGTGCTTCTTAAAATTCCGAATATCTCAAGATACCTCCCAGA
Organism: Passer domesticus; assembly: GCF_036417665.1. NCBI lineage: Eukaryota > Metazoa > Chordata > Aves > Passeriformes > Passeridae > Passer > Passer domesticus. Next base: position 66,143,059 of record NC_087478.1, read on the forward strand.
AGCAAGGCACCACCAGAGGCAAGTGTGGCAGGTTTGACAGTGCCAAGTGCCTCCTGCAAACAGACATCGGAAAGTTGGGCTGGTCACTTTGGTTTCTCTGGGGAAAGGCCACGATCCATGTCCAAGGCCCGGTGGCCCGGAGTGGCCGGCTGCCTGTTGAAATTCTGCACGGATCAGGATGCCTGCGAGACGGATGGTACCCCCAGAGGCACCTGTGGCTGGTTTGACAGTGCCAAGTGCCTCCTGCAAACTGACATCAGGAACCTGGCCTGGTGACTTTTGTTTCTCTGGGGAAAGGCCATCGTTCCTCTCTAGGGCCTTCCGGCCCGTAGTGGCCGGCTGCCTGCTGAAATTCCGCACAGATCAGGATAGCTCCCAGATGAAAGGAGCCCCCACAGGCAACTGTGGCTGGTTTGACAGTGCCAAGTGCCTCCTGCAAAGTGACATCAGGAACCTGGCCTGGTGATTTTTGTTTCTCTTTGGAAAGGCCATTGTATGTGTCCAGGGCCTGGTGGCCCGTAGAGACAGGCCGCCTGCTGAAATTCCGAACGGATCAGGATACCTCCCAGACCGATAGTACCACCACAGGCAACTGTGGCTGGTTTGACAGTGCCAAGTGCCTCCTGCAAACTGACATCGGAACCTGGCCTGGTGACTTTTGTTTCTCTGGGTAAAGGCCATCGTTCATGTCCAGGGCCCGGTGGCCCGGAGTGGCCGGCTGCCTGCTGAAATTCCGAACGGATCAGGATGCCGCCAAGATGCAAGGTGCCCCCACAGACACCTGTGGCTGATTTGACAGTGCCAAGTGCTTCCTGCAAACTGACATCAGGAACCTGGCCTGGTGACTTGTGTTTTCCTTTGCAAAGGACATTGTACGTGCCCAGGGCCTGTGGCCCGGAGTGGCCGGCCGCCTGCTGAAATTCCGAACGGATCAGGATACCTCCCAGACCGATAGTACCACCACAGGAAACTGTGGCTGGTTTGACAGTGCCAAGTGCCTCCTGCAAACTGACATCGGAACCTGTCCTGGTGACTTTTGTTGCTCTGGGGAAAGGCTCTCGATCGTGTCCTGTGCCCGCTGGCCCGGAGTGGCCGGCTGCCTGCTGAAATTCCGCACGCTTGAGGATACCTCCCAGATGCAATGTGCCCCCACAGGCAACTGTGGCTGGTTTGACAGTGCCAAGTGCCTCCTGCAAACTGACATCAGGAACCTGGCCTGGTGACTTTTGTTTCTCTGGGGAAAGGCCATCATTCTTCTCATGGGCCCGGTAAACCGGAGTGGCCGGCTGCCTGCTGAAATTCCGAACGGATCAGGATACCTCCCAGATGCAAGGTGCCCCCACAGGCAACTGTGGCTGGTTTGACAGTGCCAATTGCCTCCTCCAAACTGACATCAGGAACCTGGCCTGGTGACTTTTGTTTCTCTGGGGAAAGGCCATCATTCTTACCCGGGGACCGGTGGCCCAGTGGCCCGGTGTTGCCGGCTGCCTGCTGAAATTCCGAATGGATCAGGATACCTCCCAGATGCAAGGTGCCCCCACAGGCAACTGTGGCTGGTTTGACAGTGCCAAGTACCTCCTGCAAACTAACATCAGGAAGCTGCCCTGGTGACTTTTGTTTCTCTGGGGAAAGGCCATGGTTCATGTCCAGTGCCCGCTGGCCTGGAGTGGCCGGCTGCCTGCTGAAATTCCGAACGGATCAGGATACCCCCCAGATGCATGGTGCCCCCACAGGCAACTGTGGCTGGTTTGACAGTGCCAAGTGCCTCCTGCAAACTGACATCAGGAACCTGGCCTGGTGACTTTTGTTTCTCTGGGGAAAGGCCATGGTTCATGTCCAGTGCCCGGTGGCCTGGAGTGGCCGGCTGCCTGCTGAAATTCCGCATGGATCAGGATACCTCCAGGATGCAAGGTGCCCCCACAGGCAACTGTGGCTGGTTGGACAGTGCCAAGTGCCTCCTGCAAACTGACATCAGGACCCTGGCCTTGTGAGTTCTGATTCTCAGAGGAAAAGCCATTGTTCTTTTCCCACGTCCTGTAGGCCGGAGTGGCCGGCTGCCTGCAGAAATTCCGAACGTCTCAATATACATCCTAGAAGCAAGGCGGCACAATAGGCAATTGTGGCGGATTGGACAGTGCCAAATGCCTCCTGCAAATTGACATCAGGAACCTGGCCTGCTGAGTTTTGCTTCTGTCAGAAAAAGTTCATGGTTCATGTCCAGGTTGAGGTGACCCGGCGTGGCAGGGTGTCTCTTAAAATTCCAAACATCTCAGGATGCCTCCCAGAATCAAGGCGCCACCACAGGCACCTGTGGGTGGTTGGACAGTGCCAAGTGCCTCTTGCAAACTGACCTCAGGAACTTGGCCTGGTGAGTTTTGTTTCTCACAGAAAAGGCCATCGTTGGTGTCCAGGGTCCAGTGGCCAGGAGAGGACTGGTGCCTGCTGAAATTCCGAACATCCCAATATACCAGCCTGAAGCAAGGTGCCACCACCGGTAACTGTGGCTGGTTGGACAGTGCGAAGTTCCTTTTGAAAATGTACATCAGGGACCTGGCCTGGCGAGTTTTGTTTCTCTGGGGAACGGCCATAGTTCCTGGGCAGGTTCCGATGGACCGTAGCTGCAGGGTACATCTTAAAATTCCGAATATCTCAAGATACCTCCCAGAAGCAAGGCACCTCCAGAGGCAAATGTGGCTGGTTTGACAGTGCCAAGTGCCTCCTGCAAACTGACATCAGGAACCTGGCCTGGTGACTTTTGTTTCTCTGGGGAATGGCCATGGTTTGTGTCCAGGGCCCAGTGGCCCGGAGTGGCCGGCTGCCTGCTGAAATTCCTCACGGATCAGGATGCCGCCAAGATGCAAGGTGCCCCCACAGACACCTGTGGCTGATTTGACAGTGCCAAGTGCCTCCTGCAAACTGACATCAGGAACCTGGCCTGGTGACTTGTGTTTTCCTTCGGAAAGGACATTGTACGTGCCCAGGGCCTGTGGCCCGGAGTGGCCGGCCGCCTGCTGAAATTCCAAACGGATCAGGATACCTCCCAGACCGATAGTACCACCACAGGCAACTGTGGTTGGTTTGACAGTGCCAAGTGCCTCCTGCAAACTGACATCAGGAACCTGGCCTGGTGACTTTTGTTTCTCTGGGGAAAGGCCATGGTTCGTGTCCAGTGCCCGGTGGCCTGGAGTGGCCGGCTGCCTGCTGAAATTCCTCACGGATCAGGATACTTCCCATATGAAAAATGCCCCCAGAGGCAACTGTGGCTGGTTTGACAGTGCCAAGTGCCTCCTGCAAACTGACATCAGGAACCTGGCCTGGTGACTTTTGTTTCTCTGGGAAAAGACCATCATTCTTGTCCCGGGCACGGTGACCCGGAGTGGCCGGCTGCCTGCAGAAATTCCGAATGGATCAGGATACCTCCCAGATGCAAGGTGCCCCCACAGGCAACTGTGGCTGGTTTGACAGTGCCAAGTGCCTCCTGCAAACTGACATCAGGAACCTGGCCTGGTGACTTTTGTTTCTCACAGAAACGTCCATCGTTGGTGTCCAGGGTCCGGTGGCCAGGAGAGGACTGGTGCCTGCTGAAATTCCGAACATCCCAATATACCAGCCTGAAGCAAGGTGCCACCACCGGTAACTGTGGCTGGTTGGACAGTGCGAAGTTCCTTTTGAAAATGCACATCAGGGACCTGGCCTGGCGAGTTTTGTTTCTCTGGGGAACGGCCATAGTTCCTGGGCAGGTTCCGATGGACCGTAGCGGCAGGGTGCTTCTTAAAATTCCGAATATCTCAAGATACCTCCCAGAAGCAAGGCACCACCAGAGGCAAGTGTGGCAGGTTTGACAGTGCCAAGTGCCTCCTGCAAACAGACATCGGAAAGTTGGGTTGGTCACTTTGGTTTCTCTGGGGAAAGGCCACGATCCATGTCCAAGGCCCGGTGGCCCGGAGTGGCCGGCTGCCTGTTGAAATTCTGCACGGATCAGGATGCCTGCGAGACGGATGGTACCCCCAGAGGCACCTGTGGCTGGTTTGACAGTGCCAAGTGCCTCCTGCAAACTGACATCAGGAACCTGGCCTGGTGACTTTTGTTTCTCTGGGGAAAGGCCATCGTTCCTCTCTAGGGCCTTCCGGCCCGTAGTGGCCGGCTGCCTGCTGAAATTCCGCACAGATCAGGATAGCTCCCAGATGAAAGGAGCCCCCACAGGCAACTGTGGCTGGTTTGACAGTGCCAAGTACCGCCTGCAAACTAACATCAGGAAGCTGCCCTGGTGACTTTTGTTTCTCTGGGGAAAGGCCATGGTTCATGTCCAGTGCCCGGTGGCCTGGAGTGGCCGGCTGCCTGCTGAAATTCCGCATGGATCAGGATACCTCCAGGATGCAAGGTGCCCCCAGAGGCAACTCTGGCTGGTTTGACAGTGCCAAGTACCTCCTGCAAACTAACATCAGGAAGCTGCCCTGGTGACTTTTGTTTCTCTGGGGAAAGGCCATGGTTCATGTCCAGTGCCCGGTGGCCTGGAGTGGCCGGCTGCCTGCTGAAATTCCGCATGGATCAGGATACCTCCAGGATGCAAGGTGCCCCCACAGGCAACTGTGGCTGGTTGGACAGTGCCAAGTGCCTCCTGCAAACTGACATCAGGACCCTGGCCTTGTGAGTTCTGTTTCTCAGAGGAAAAGCCATTGTTCTTTTCCCACGTCCTGTAGGCCGGAGTGGCCGGCTGCCTGCAGAAATTCCGAACGTCTCAATATACATCCTAGAAGCAAGGCGGCACAATAGGCAATTGTGGCGGATTGGACAGTGCCAAATGCCTCCTGCAAATTGACATCAGGAACCTGGCCTGCTGAGTTTTGCTTCCGTCAGAAAAAGTTCATGGTTCATGTCCAGGTTGAGGTGACCCGGCGTGGCAGGGTGTCTCTTAAAATTCCAAACATCTCAGGATGCCTCCCAGAATCAAGGCGCCACCACAGGCACCTGTGGGTGGTTGGACAGTGCCAAGTGCCTCTTGCAAACTGACCTCAGGAACTTGGCCTGGTGAGTTTTGTTTCTCACAGAAAAGGCCATCGTTGGTGTCCAGGGTCCAGTGGCCAGGAGAGGACTGGTGCCTGCTGAAATTCCGAACATCCCAATATACCAGCCTGAAGCAAGGTGCCACCACCGGTAACTGTGGCTGGTTGGACAGTGCGAAGTTCCTTTTGAAAATGCACATCAGGGACCTGGCCTGGCGAGTTTTGTTTCTCTGGGGAACGGCCATAGTTCCTGGGCAGGTTCCGATGGACCGTAGCGGCAGGGTGCTTCTTAAAATTCCGAATATCTCAAGATACCTCCCAGAAGCAAGGCACCACCAGAGGCAAGTGTGGCAGGTTTGACAGTGCCAAGTGCCTCCTGCAAACAGACATCGGAAAGTTGGGTTGGTCACTTTGGTTTCTCTGGGGAAAGGCCACGATCCATGTCCAAGGCCCGGTGGCCCGGAGTGGCCGGCTGCCTGTTGAAATTCTGCACGGATCAGGATGCCTGCGAGACGGATGGTACCCCCAGAGGCACCTGTGGCTGGTTTGACAGTGCCAAGTGCCTCCTGCAAACTGACATCAGGAACCTGGCCTGGTGACTTTTGTTTCTCTGGGGAAAGGCCATCGTTCCTCTCTAGGGCCTTCCGGCCCGTAGTGGCCGGCTGCCTGCTGAAATTCCGCACAGATCAGGATAGCTCCCAGATGAAAGGAGCCCCCACAGGCAACTGTGGCTGGTTTGACAGTGCCAAGTGCCTCCTGCAAAGTGACATCAGGAACCTGGCCTGGTGATTTTTGTTTCTCTTTGGAAAGGCCATTGTATGTGTCCAGGGCCTGGTGGCCCGTAGAGACAGGCCGCCTGCTGAAATTCCGAACGGATCAGGATACCTCCCAGACCGATAGTACCACCACAGGCAACTGTGGCTGGTTTGACAGTGCCAAGTGCCTCCTGCAAACTGACATCGGAACCTGGCCTGGTGACTTTTGTTTCTCTGGGTAAAGGCCATCGTTCATGTCCAGTGCCCGGTGGCCCGGAGTGGCCGGCTGCCTGCTGAAATTCCGAACGGATCAGGATGCCGCCAAGATGCAAGGTGCCCCCACAGACACCTGTGGCTGATTTGACAGTGCCAAGTGCTTCCTGCAAACTGACATCAGGAACCTGGCCTGGTGACTTGTGTTTTCCTTTGCAAAGGACATTGTACGTGCCCAGGGCCTGTGGCCCGGAGTGGCCGGCCGCCTGCTGAAATTCCGAACGGATCAGGATACCTCCCAGACCGATAGTACCACCACAGGCAACTGTGGCTGGTTTGACAGTGCCAAGTGCCTCCTGCAAACTGACATCGGAACCTGTCCTGGTGACTTTTGTTGCTCTGGGGAAAGGCCCTCGATCGTGTCCAGTGCCCGCTGGCCCGGAGTGGCCGGCTGCCTGCTGAAATTCCGCACGCTTGAGGATACCTCCCAGATGCAATGTGCCCCCACAGGCAACTGTGGCTGGTTTGACAGTGCCAAGTGCCTCCTGCAAACTGACATCAGGAACCTGGCCTGGTGACTTTTGTTTCTCTGGGGAAAGGCCATCATTCTTCTCATGGGCCCGGTAAACCGGAGTGGCCGGCTGCCTGCTGAAATTCCGAACGGATCAGGATACCTCCCAGATGCAATGTGCCCCCACAGGCAACTGTGGCTGGTTTGACAGTGCCAAGTGCCTCCTCCAAACTGACATCAGGAACCTGGCCTGGTGACTTTTGTTTCTCACAGAAACGTCCATCGTTGGTGTCCAGGGTCCGGTGGCCAGGAGAGGACTGGTGCCTGCTGAAATTCCGAACATCCCAATATACCAGCCTAAAGCAAGGTGCCACCACCGGTAACTGTGGCTGGTTGGACAGTGCGAAGTTCCTTTTGAAAATGCACATCAGGGACCTGGCCTGGCGAGTTTTGTTTCTCTGGGGAACGGCCATAGTTCCTGGGCAGGTTCCGATGGACCGTAGCGGCAGGGTGCTTCTTAAAATTCCGAATATCTCAAGATACCTCCCAGAAGCAAGGCACCACCAGAGGCAAGTGTGGCTGGTTTGACAGTGCCAAGTGCCTCCTGCAAACAGACATCGGAAAGCTGGGCTGGTCACTTTGGTTTCTCTGGGGAAAGGCCACGATCCATGTCCAAGGCCCGGTGGCCCGGAGTGGCCGGCTGCCTGTTGAAATTCTGCACGGATCAGGATGCCTGCGAGACGGATGGTACCCCCAGAGGCACCTGTGGCTGGTTTGACAGTGCCAAGTGCCTCCTGCAAACTGACATCAGGAACCTGGCCTGGTGACTTTTGTTTCTCTGGGGAAAGGCCATCGTTCCTCTCTAGGGCCTTCCGGCCCGTAGTGGCCGGCTGCCTGCTGAAATTCCGCACAGATCAGGATAGCTCCCAGATGAAAGGAGCCCCCACAGGCAACTGTGGCTGGTTTGACAGTGCCAAGTGCCTCCTGCAAAGTGACATCAGGAACCTGGCCTGGTGATTTTTGTTTCTCTTTGGAAAGGCCATTGTATGTGTCCAGGGCCTGGTGGCCCGTAGAGACAGGCCGCCTGCTGAAATTCCGAACGGATCAGGATACCTCCCAGACCGATAGTACCACCACAGGCAACTGTGGCTGGTTTGACAGTGTCAAGTGCCTCCTGCAAACTGACATCGGAACCTGTCCTGGTGACTTTTGTTGCTCTGGGGAAAGGCCATGGTTCGTGTCCAGTGCCCGGTGGCCCGGAGTGGCCGGCTGCCTGCTGAAATTCCGCACGCTTGAGGATACCTCCCAGATGCAATGTGCCCCCACAGGCAACTGTGGCTGGTTTGACAGTGCCAAGTGCCTCCTGCAAACTGACATCAGGAACCTGGCCTGGTGACTTTTGTTTCTCTGGGGAAAGGCCATCATTCTTCTCATGGGCCCGGTAAACCGGAGTGGCCGGCTGCCTGCTGAAATTCCGAACGGATCAGGATACCTCCCAGATGCAATGTGCCCCCACAGGCAACTGTGGCTGGTTTGACAGTGCCAAGTGCCTCCTGCAAACTGACATCAGGAACCTGGCCTGGTGACTTTTGTTTCTCTGGGGAAAGGCCATGGTTCGTGTCCAGTGCCCGGTGGCCTGGAGTGGCCGGCTGCCTGCTGAAATTCCGCACGGATCAGGATACCTCCAGGATGCAAGGTGCCCCCACAGGCAACTGTGGCTGGTTTGACAGTGCCAAGTGCCTCCTGCAAACTGACATCAGGAACCTGGCCTGGTAACTTTTGTTTCTCTGGGAAAAGGCCATCATTCTTGTCCGGGGCACGGTGGCCTGGAGTCGCCGGCTGCCTACTGAAATTCCAAACGGATCAGGATACCTCCCAGATGCAAGGTGCCCCCACAGGCAACTGTGGCTGGTTTGACAGTGCCAATTGCCTCCTCCAAACTGACATCAGGAACCTGGCCTGGTGACTTTTGTTTCTCTGGGGAAAGGCCATCATTCTTACCCGGGGACCGGTGGCCCAGTGGCCCGGTGTTGCCGGCTGCCTGCTGAAATTCCGAATGGATCAGGATACCTCCCAGATGCAAGGTGCCCCCAGAGGCAACTCTGGCTGGTTTGACAGTGCCAAGTGCCTCCTGCAAACTGACATCAGGCATCTGGCCTGGTCAGATTCGTTTCCCAGGCAAAAGGCCCAGTGTTCATTTGCAGGTGACAGTGGCCCAGAGTGGCTGACTGACTACCAAAATTCCGAACATCGCAGGATGCCTCCCAGCGGCAAGCTGCCAGAAAATGCAACTGTGGCTGATTTTTACAGTGAAAAGTGCCTCCTGCAAACAGACAACAGGACTTTGTCTGGTGAGTTTTGTTTCTCTGGGGAATGGCCATCGTTCCTGGACGGGTTCCGGTGGACCGTAGCTGCAGGGTGCTCCTTAAAATTCTGAACATCTCAGGACACCTGCAAGAAGCAAGGCACCACCAGAGGCAAGTGTGGCTGGTTGGACAGTGCCAAGTGCCTCTTGCAAATTGACGTCAGGAACTTGGCCTGGTGAGTTTTGCTTCTCTGGGGAAAGGCCATCGTTCGTGTCCGGGGACCGCTGGCACGCAACGGCCGGCTTATTCTGATATTCCGAATGTCCCAGGGTGCCTCCAAGACGCAAGCTGCCAGCAGAGGCAACTGTGGCTGGTTTGACATTGCCAAGTGCCTCCTGCAAACTGACATCAGGAACCTGGCCTGATGAGTTTTGTGACTCTTAGGAAAGCCATGGCGCGTGTCCTGGTTCCCGTGGCCCCGGGCGGCAAGCTGCCTGCTGAAATTCCGCACGGTTGAGGATACCTCCCAGATGCAAGGTGCCCCCACAGGCAACTGTGGCTGGTTGGACAGTGCCAAGTGCCTCCTGAAAACTGACATCAGGACCCTGGCCTTGTGAGTTCTGTTTCTCAGAGGAAAAGCCATTGATCTTTTCCCACGTCCTGTAGGCCGGAGTGGCCGGCTGCCTGCAGAAATTCCGAACGTCTCAATATACATCCTAGAAGCAAGGCGGCACAATAGGCAATTGTGGCGGATTGGACAGTGCCAAATGCCTCCTGCAAATTGACATCAGGAACCTGGCCTGCTGAGTTTTGCTTCTGTCAGAAAAAGTTCATGGTTCATGTCCAGGTTGAGGTGACCCGGCGTGGCAGGGTGTCTCTTAAAATTCCTAACATCTCAGGATGCCTCCCAGAATCAAGGCGCCACCACAGGCACCTGTGGGTGGTTGGACAGTGCCAAGTGCCTCTTGCAAACTGACCTCAGGAACTTGGCCTGGTGAGTTTTGTTTCTCACAGAAAAGGCCATCGTTGGTGTCCAGGGTCCAGTGGCCAGGAGAGGACTGGTGCCTGCTGAAATTCCGAACATCCCAATATACCAGCCTGAAGCAAGGTGCCACCACCGGTAACTGTGGCTGGTTGGACAGTGCGAAGTTCCTTTTGAAAATGTACATCAGGGACCTGGCCTGGCGAGTTTTGTTTCTCTGGGGAACGGCCATAGTTCCTGGGCAGGTTCCGATGGACCGTAGCTGCAGGGTACATCTTAAAATTCCGAATATCTCAAGATACCTCCCAGAAGCAAGGCACCTCCAGAGGCAAATGTGGCTGGTTTGACAGTGCCAAGTGCCTCCTGCAAACTGACATCAGGAACCTGGCCTGGTGACTTTTGTTTCTCTGGGGAATGGCCATGGTTTGTGTCCAGGGCCCAGTGGCTCGGAGTGGCCGGCTGCCTGCTGAAATTCCTCACGGATCAGGATGCCGCCAAGATGCAAGGTGCCCCCACAGACACCTGTGGCTGATTTGACAGTGCCAAGTGCCTCCTGCAAACTGACATCAGGAACCTGGCCTGGTGACTTGTGTTTTCCTTCGGAAAGGACATTGTACGTGCCCAGGGCCTGTGGCCCGGAGTGGCCGGCCGCCTGCTGAAATTCCAAACGGATCAGGATAGCTCCCAGACCGATAGTACCACCACAGGCAACTGTGGTTGGTTTGACAGTGCCAAGTGCCTCCTGCAAACTGACATCAGGAACCTGGCCTGGTGACTTTTGTTTCTCTGGGAAAAGACCATCATTCTTGTCCCGGGCACGGTGACCCGGAGTGGCCGGCTGCCTGCAGAAATTCCGAATGGATCAGGATACCTCCCAGATGCAAGGTGCCCCCACAGGCAACTGTGGCTGGTTTGACAGTGCCAAGTGCCTCCTCCAAACTGACATCAGGAACCTGGCCTGGTGACTTTTGTTTCTCACAGAAACGTCCATCGTTGGTGTCCAGGGTCTGGTGGCCAGGAGAGGACTGGTGCCTGCTGAAATTCCGAACATCCCAATATACCAGCCTGAAGCAAGGTGCCACCACCGGTAACTGTGGCTGGTTGGACAGTGCGAAGTTCCTTTTGAAAATGCACATCAGGGACCTGGCCTGGCGAGTTTTGTTTCTCTGGGGAACGGCCATAGTTCCTGGGCAGGTTCCGATGGACCGTAGCGGCAGGGTGCTTCTTAAAATTCCGAATATCTCAAGATACCTCCCAGAAGCAAGGCACCACCAGAGGCAAGTGTGGCAGGTTTGACAGTGCCAAGTGCCTCCTGCAAACAGACATCGGAAAGTTGGGCTGGTCACTTTGGTTTCTCTGGGGAAAGGCCACGATCCATGTCCAAGGCCCGGTGGCCCGGAGTGGCCGGCTGCCTGTTGAAATTCTGCACGGATCAGGATGCCTGCGAGACGGATGGTACCCCCAGAGGCACCTGTGGCTGGTTTGACAGTGCCAAGTGCCTCCTGCAAACTGACATCAGGAACCTGGCCTGGTGACTTTTGTTTCTCTGGGGAAAGGCCATCGTTCCTCTCTAGGGCCTTCCGGCCCGTAGTGGCCGGCTGCCTGCTGAAATTCCGCACAGATCAGGATAGCTCCCAGATGAAAGGAGCCCCCACAGGCAACTGTGGCTGGTTTGACAGTGCCAAGTGCCTCCTGCAAAGTGACATCAGGAACCTGGCCTGGTGATTTTTGTTTCTCTTTGGAAAGGCCATTGTATGTGTCCAGGGCCTGGTGGCCCGTAGAGACAGGCCGCCTGCTGAAATTCCGAACGGATCAGGATACCTCCCAGACCGATAGTACCACCACAGGCAACTGTGGCTGGTTTGACAGTGCCAAGTGCCTCCTGCAAACTGACATCGGAACCTGGCCTGGTGACTTTTGTTTCTCTGGGTAAAGGCCATCGTTCATGTCCAGGGCCCGGTGGCCCGGAGTGGCCGGCTGCCTGCTGAAATTCCGAACGGATCAGGATGCCGCCAAGATGCAAGGTGCCCCCACAGACACCTGTGGCTGATTTGACAGTGCCAAGTGCTTCCTGCAAACTGACATCAGGAACCTGGCCTGGTGACTTGTGTTTTCCTTTGCAAAGGACATTGTACGTGCCCAGGGCCTGTGGCCCGGAGTGGCCGGCCGCCTGCTGAAATTCCGAACGGATCAGGATACCTCCCAGACCGATAGTACCACCACAGGCAACTGTGGCTGGTTTGACAGTGCCAAGTGCCTCCTGCAAACTGACATCGGAACCTGTCCTGGTGACTTTTGTTGCTCTGGGGAAAGGCCCTCGATCGTGTCCAGTGCCCGCTGGCCCGGAGTGGCCGGCTGCCTGCTGAAATTCCGCACGCTTGAGGATACCTCCCAGATGCAATGTGCCCCCACAGGCAACTGTGGCTGGTTTGACAGTGCCAAGTGCCTCCTGCAAACTGACATCAGGAACCTGGCCTGGTGACTTTTGTTTCTCTGGGGAAAGGCCATCATTCTTCTCATGGGCCCGGTAAACCGGAGTGGCCGGCTGCCTGCTGAAATTCCGAACGGATCAGGATACCTCCCAGATGCAATGTGCCCCCACAGGCAACTGTGGCTGGTTTGACAGTGCCAAGTGCCTCCTGCAAACTGACATCAGGAACCTGGCCTGGTGACTTTTGTTTCTCTGGGGAAAGGCCATGGTTCGTGTCCAGTGCCCGGTGGCCTGGAGTGGCCGGCTGCCTGCTGAAATTCCGCACGGATCAGGATACCTCCAGGATGCAAGGTGCCCCCACAGGCAACTGTGGCTGGTTTGACAGTGCCAAGTGCCTCCTGCAAACTGACATCAGGAACCTGGCCTGGTAACTTTTGTTTCTCTGGGAAAAGGCCATCATTCTTGTCCGGGGCACGGTGGCCTGGAGTCGCCGGCTGCCTACTGAAATTCCAAACGGATCAGGATACCTCCCAGATGCAAGGTGCCCCCACAGGCAACTGTGGCTGGTTTGACAGTGCCAATTGCCTCCTCCAAACTGACATCAGGAACCTGGCCTGGTGACTTTTGTTTCTCTGGGGAAAGGCCATCATTCTTACCCGGGGACCGGTGGCCCAGTGGCCCGGTGTTGCCGGCTGCCTGCTGAAATTCCGAATGGATCAGGATACCTCCCAGATGCAAGGAGCCCCCAGAGGCAACTCTGGCTGGTTTGACAGTGCCAAGTACCTCCTGCAAACTAACATCAGGAAGCTGCCCTGGTGACTTTTGTTTCTCTGGGGAAAGGCCATGGTTCATGTCCAGTGCCCGGTGGCCTGGAGTGGCCGGCTGCCTGCTGAAATTCCGCACGGATCAGGATACCTCCAGGATGCAAGGTGCCCCCACAGGCAACTGTGGCTGGTTTGACAGTGCCAAGTGCCTCCTGCAAACTGACATCAGGAACCTGGCCTGGTGACTTTTGTTTCTCTGGGGAAAGGCCATCGTTCATATCCTGGACCCGTAGGCCCGGAGTGGCCGGCTGCCTGCTGAAATTCCGCGCGGATCAGGATACCGTCTAAATGAAAGGTGCCGCCCGAGGCAACTGTGGCTGGTTTGACAATGCCAAGTGCCTCCTCCAAACTGACATCAGGAACCTGTCCTGGTAACTTTGGTTTCTCTGGGAAAAGGTCATCGTACATGTCTAGGGCCTGGTGGCCCGGAGTGGCCGGCTGCCTGCGGAAATTCCTCATGGACCAGGATGCCTCCCCGACCGAAAGTACCACCACAGGCAACTGTGGCTGGTTTGACAGTGCCAAGTGCCTCCTGCAAACTGACATCAGGAACCTGGCCTGGTGACTTTTGTTTCTCTGGGGAAAGGCCATTGTAGGTGTTCAGGGCCTGGAGGCCCGGAGTGGCCGGCTGCCTGCTGAAATTCCGCACGGATCAGGATACCTCCCAGACGGAAAGTACCACCACAGGCAACTGTGGCTGGTTTGACAGTGCCAAGTGCCTCCTGCAAACTGACATCAGGAACCTGGCCTGGTGACTTTTGTTTCTCTGGGGAAAGGCCATGGTTCATATCCAGTGCCAAATGGCCTGGAGTGGCCGGCTGCCTGCAGAAATTCCGCACGGATCAGGATGCCTCCCAGACCGAAAGTACCACCACAGGAAACTGTGGCTGGTTTGACAGTGCCAAGTGCCTCCTGCAAACTGACATCGGAATCTGTCCTGGTGACTTTTGTTGCTCTGGGGAAAGGCCCTCGATCGTGTCCAGTGCCCGCTGGCCCTGAGTCCCGGCTGCCTTCTGAAATTCCGCACGGTTGAGGATACCTCCCATATGAAAAATGCCCCCAGAGGCAACTGTGGCTGGTTTGACAGTGCCAAGTGCCTCCTGCAAACTGACATCAGGAACCTGGCCTGGTGACTTTTGTTTCTCTGGGGAAAGGCCATCGTTCATATCCTGGACATGTAGGCCCGGAGTGGCCGGCTGCCTGCTGAAATTCCGAACGGATCAGGATACCTCCCAGATGCAATGTGCCCCCACAGGCAACTGTGGCTGGTTTGACAGTGCCAAGTGCCTCCTGCAAACTGACATCAGGAACCTGGCCTTGTGAGTTTTGTTTCTCTGGGGAAAGGCCATCGTTCCTCTCCAGGGCCTGGTGGCTCGAGTGGCCGGCTGCCTACTGAAATTCCGAACGGATCAGGATACCTCCCAGATGCAAGGTGCCCCCACCGGCAACTGTGGCTGGTTTGACAGTGCCAAGTGCCTCCTGCAAACTGACATCAGGAACCTGGCCCGGTGACTTTTATTTCTCTTTGGAAAGGCCATTGTACGTGTTCAGGGCCCGGTGGCCTGGAGTGGCCGGCCGCCTGCTAAAATTCTGAACGGATCAGGATACCTCCCTGACCGATTGTACCACCACAGGCAACTGTGGCTGGTTTGACAGTGCCAAGTGCCTCCTGCAAACTGACATCAGGAACCTGGCCTTGTGAGTTTTGTTTCTCTGGGGAAAGGCCATCGTTCCTCTCCAGGGCCTGGTGGCTCGAGTGGCCGGCTGCCTACTGAAATTCCGAACGGATCAGGATACCTCCCAGATGCAAGGTGCCCCCACCGGCAACTGTGGCTGGTTTGACAGTGCCAAGTGCCTCCTGCAAACTGACATCAGGAACCTGGCCCGGTGACTTTTATTTCTCTTTGGAAAGGCCATTGTACGTGTTCAGGGCCCGGTGGCCTGGAGTGGCCGGCCGCCTGCTAAAATTCTGAACGGATCAGGATACCTCCCTGACCGATTGTACCACCACAGGCAACTGTGGCTGGTTTGGCAGTGCCAAGTGCCTCCTGCAAACTGATATCGGAACCTGTCCTGGTGACTTTTGTTTCTCTAGGGAAAGGCCATCATACTTTTCCGGGGCCCGCTCGCCCTGAGTCCCGGCTGCCTTCTGAAATTCCGCACGGTTGAGGATACCTCCCAGATGCAAGGTGCCCCCACAGGCAACTGTGGCTGGTTTGACAGTGCCAAGTGCCTCCTGCAAACTGACATCAGGAACCTGGCCTGGTGACTTTTGTTTCTCTGGGGAAAGGCCATCGTTCATATCCTGGACCTGTAGGCCCGGAGTGGCCGGCTGCCTGCTGAAATTCCGAACGGATCAGGATACCTCCCAGATGCAAGGTGCTCCCACAGGCAACTGTGTCTGGTTTGACAGTGCCAAGTGCCTCCTGCAAAGTGACATCAGGAACCTGGCCTGGTGACTTTTGTTTCTCTGGGGAAAAGCCGTGGTTCATGTCCAGGGCCCGGTGGCTCGAGTGGTATGATGCCTGCTGAAATTCCGCACAGATCAGGATAGCTCCCAGATGAATGGAGCCCCCACCGGCAACTGTGGCTGGTTTGACAGTGCCAAGTGCCTCCTGCAAACTGACATCAGGAACCTGGCCTGGTGATTTTTGTTTCTCTTTGGAACGGCCATTGTACGTATCCATGGCCTGTGGCCCGTATTGGCCGGCCGCCTGCTGATATTCCGAACGGATCAGGATTCCTCCCAGAACGAAAGTACCACCACAGGCAACTGTGGCTGGTTTGACAGTGCCAAGTGCCTCCTGCAAACTGACATCAGGAACCTGGCCAGGTGACTTTTGTTTCTCTGGGGAAAGGCCATGGTTCATGTCCAGGGCCCGGTGGCCCGTAGTGGCCGGCAGCCTGCTGAAATTCCGCATGGATCAGGATGCCTCCCAGATGCAAGGTGCCCCCACAGGCAACTGTGGCTGGTTTGACAGTGCCAAGTGCCTCCTGCAAACTGCCATCAGGCATCTGGCCTGGTCAGATTCGTTTCCCAGGCAAAAGGCCCAGTGTTCATTTGCAGGTGACAGTGGCCCAGAGTGGCTGACTGACTACCAAAATTCCGAACATCGCAGGATGCCTCCCAGCGGCAAGCTGCCAGAAAATGCAACTGTGGCTGATTTTTACAGTGAAAAGTGCCTCCTGCAAACAGACAACAGGACTTTGTCTGGTGAGTTTTGTTTCTCTGGGGAATGGCCATCGTTCCTGGACGGGTTCCGGTGGATCGTAGCTGCAGGGTGCTCCTTAAAATTCTGAACATCTCAGGACACCTGCAAGAAGCAAGGCACCACCAGAGGCAAGTGTGGCTGGTTGGACAGTGCCAAGTGCCTCTTGCAAAGTGACGTCAGGAACTTGGCCTGGTGAGTTTTGCTTCTCTGGGGAAAGGCCATCGTTCGTGTCCGGGGACCGCTGGCACGCAACGGCCGGCTTATTCTGATATTCCGAATGTCCCAGGGTGCCTCCAAGACGCAAGCTGCCAGCAGAGGCAACTGTGGCTGGTTTGACATTGCCAAGTGCCTCCTGCAAACTGACATCAGGAACCTGGCCTGATGAGTTTTGTGACTCTTAGGAAAGCCATGGCGCGTGTCCTGGTTCCCGTGGCCCCGGGCGGCAAGCTGCCTGCTGAAATTCCGCACGGTTGAGGATACCTCCCAGATGCAAGGTGCCCCCACAGGCAACTGTGGCTGGTTGGACAGTGCCAAGTGCCTCCTGCAAACTGACATCAGGACCCTGGCCTTGTGAGTTCTGTTTCTCAGAGGAAAAGCCATTGTTCTTTTCCCACGTCCTGTAGGCCGGAGTGGCCGGCTGCCTGCAGAAATTCCGAACGTCTCAATATACATCCTAGAAGCAAGGCGGCACAATAGGCAATTGTGGCGGATTGGACAGTGCCAAATGCCTCCTGCAAATTGACATCAGGAACCTGGCCTGCTGAGTTTTGCTTCTGTCAGAAAAAGTTCATGGTTCATGTCCAGGTTGAGGTGACCCGGCGTGGCAGGGTGTCTCTTAAAATTCCAAACATCTCAGGATGCCTCCCAGAATCAAGGCGCCACCACAGGCACCTGTGGGTGGTTGGACAGTGCCAAGTGCCTCTTGCAAACTGACCTCAGGAACTTGGCCTGGTGACTTTTGTTTCTCTGGGGAAAGGCCATCGTTCATATCCTAGACCTGTAGGCCCGGAGTGGCCGGCTGCCTGCTGAAATTCCGAACGGATCAGGATACCTCCCAGATGCAAGGTGCTCCCACAGGCAACTGTGTCTGGTTTGACAGTGCCAAGTGCCTCCTGCAAACTGACATCAGGAACCTGGCCTGGTGACTTTTGTTTCTCTGGGGAAAAGCCGTGGTTCATGTCCAGGGCCCGGTGGCTCGAGTGGTATGATGCCTGCTGAAATTCCGCACAGATCAGGATAGCTCCCAGATGAATGGAGCCCCCACCGGCAACTGTGGCTGGTTTGACAGTGCCAAGTGCCTCCTGCAAACTGACATCAGGAACCTGGCCTGGTGATTTTTGTTTCTCTTTGGAACGGCCATTGTACGTATCCATGGCCTGTGGCCCGTATTGGCCGGCCGCCTGCTGATATTCCGAACGGATCAGGATTCCTCCCAGAACGAAAGTACCACCACAGGCAACTGTGGCTGGTTTGACAGTGCCAAGTGCCTCCTGCAAACTGACATCAGGAACCTGGCCAGGTGACTTTTGTTTCTCTGGGGAATGGCCATGGTTCATGTCCAGGGCCCGGTGGCCCGGAGTGGCCGGCTGCCTGCTGAAATTCCGCATGGATCAGGATGCCTCCCAGATGCAAGGTGCCCCCACAGGCAACTGTGGCTGGTTTGACAGTGCCAAGTGCCTCCTGCAAACTGCCATCAGGCATCTGGCCTGGTCAGATTCGTTTCCCAGGCAAAAGGCCCAGTGTTCATTTGCAGGTGACAGTGGCCCAGAGTGGCTGACTGACTACCAAAATTCCGAACATCGCAGGATGCCTCCCAGCGGCAAGCTGCCAGAAAATGCAACTGTGGCTGATTTTTACAGTGAAAAGTGCCTCCTGCAAACAGACAACAGGACTTTGTCTGGTGAGTTTTGTTTCTCTGGGGAATGGCCATCGTTCCTGGACGGGTTCCGGTGGATCGTAGCTGCAGGGTGCTCCTTAAAATTCTGAACATCTCAGGACACCTGCAAGAAGCAAGGCACCACCAGAGGCAAGTGTGGCTGGTTGGACAGTGCCAAGTGCCTCTTGCAAAGTGACGTCAGGAACTTGGCCTGGTGAGTTTTGCTTCTCTGGGGAAAGGCCATCGTTCGTGTCCGGGGACCGCTGGCACGCAACGGCCGGCTTATTCTGATATTCCGAATGTCCCAGGGTGCCTCCAAGACGCAAGCTGCCAGCAGAGGCAACTGTGGCTGGTTTGACATTGCCAAGTGCCTCCTGCAAACTGACATCAGGAACCTGGCCTGATGAGTTTTGTGACTCTTAGGAAAGCCATGGCGCGTGTCCTGGTTCCCGTGGCCCCGGGCGGCAAGCTGCCTGCTGAAATTCCGCACGGTTGAGGATACCTCCCAGATGCAAGGTGCCCCCACAGGCAACTGTGGCTGGTTGGACAGTGCCAAGTGCCTCCTGCAAACTGACATCAGGACCCTGGCCTTGTGAGTTCTGTTTCTCAGAGGAAAAGCCATTGTTCTTTTCCCACGTCCTGTAGGCCGGAGTGGCCGGCTGCCTGCAGAAATTCCGAACGTCTCAATATACATCCTAGAAGCAAGGCGGCACAATAGGCAATTGTGGCGGATTGGACAGTGCCAAATGCCTCCTGCAAATTGACATCAGGAACCTGGCCTGCTGAGTTTTGCTTCTGTCAGAAAAAGTTCATGGTTCATGTCCAGGTTGAGGTGACCCGGCGTGGCAGGGTGTCTCTTAAAATTCCAAACATCTCAGGATGCCTCCCAGAATCAAGGCGCCACCACAGGCACCTGTGGGTGGTTGGACAGTGCCAAGTGCCTCTTGCAAACTGACCTCAGGAACTTGGCATGGTGAGTTTTGTTTCTCACAGAAAAGGCCATCGTTGGTGTCCAGGGTCCGGTGGCCAGGAGAGGACTGGTGCCTGCTGAAATTCCGAACATCCCAATATACCAGCCTGAAGCAAGGTGCCACCACCGGTAACTGTGGCTGGTTGGACAGTGCGAAGTTCCTTTTGAAAATGTACATCAGGGACCTGGCCTGGCGAGTTTTGTTTCTCTGGGGAACGGCCATAGTTCCTGGGCAGGTTCCGATGGACCGTAGCTGCAGGGTACATCTTAAAATTCCGAATATCTCAAGATACCTCCCAGAAGCAAGGCACCACCAGAGGCAAATGTGGCTGGTTTGACAGTGCCAAGTGCCTCCTGCAAACTGACATCAGGAACCTGGCCTGGTGACTTTTGTTTCTCTGGGGAATGGCCATGGTTTGTGTCCAGGGCCCAGTGGCCCGGAGTGGCCGGCTGCCTGCTGAAATTCCGAACGGATCAGGATGCCGCCAAGATGCAAGGTGCCCCCACAGACACCTGTGGCTGATTTGACAGTGCCAAGTGCCTCCTGCAAACTGACATCAGGAACCTGGCCTGGTGACTTGTGTTTTCCTTCGGAAAGGACATTGTACGTGCCCAGGGCCAGTGGCCGGGAGTGGCCGGACGCCTGCTGAAATTCCAAACGGATCAGGATACCTCCCAGACCGATAGTACCACCAGAGGCAACTGTGGCTGGTTTGACAGTGCCAAGTGCCTCCTGCAAACTGACATCAGGAACCTGGCCTGGTGATTTTTGTTTCTCTGGGGAAAGGCCATCGTTGTTCTCCAGGGCCTGGTGGCTCGAGAGGCCGGCTGCCTGCTGAAATTCCGCACGGTACAGGATACCTCCCAGATGCAAGGTGCCCCCACAGGCAACTGTGGCTGGTTTGACAGTGCCAAGTGCCTCCTGCAAACTGACATCAGGAACCTGGCCTGGTGACTTTTGTTTCTCTTTGGAAAGGCCATTGTACGTGTCCAGGGCCTGTGGCCTGGAGTGGCCGGCTGCCTGATGAAATTCTGAACGGATCAGGATACCTCCCTGACCGATAGTACCACCACAGTCAACTGTGGCTGGTTTGACAGTGCCAAGTGCCTCCTGCAAACTGACATCGGAACCTATCCTGGTGACTTTTGTTTCTCTAGGGAAAGGCCATCATTCTTGTCCGGGGCCCGCTGGCCGTGAGTCCCGGCTGCCTGCTGAAATTCCGCACGGTTGAGGATACCTCCAGGATGCAAGGTGCCCCCACAGGCAACTGTGGCTGGTTTGACAGTGCCAAGATCCTCCTGCAAACTGACATCAGGAACCTGGCCTGGTGACTTTTGTTTCTCTGGGGAAAGGCCACCGTTCCTATCCAGGACCGGGTGGCCCGGAGTGGCCGGCTGCCTGCTGAAATTCCGAATGGATCAGGATACCTCCCAGATGCAAGGTGCTCCCACAGGCAACTGTGTCTGGTTTGACAGTGCCAAGTGCCTCCTGCAAACTGACATCAGGAACCTGGCCTGGTGACTTTTGTTTCTCTGGGGAAAAGCCGTGGTTCATGTCCAGGGCCCGGTGGCTCGAGTGGGCGGATGCCTGCTGAAATTCCGCACAGATCATGATACCTCCCAGATGAAAGGATCCCCCACCGGCAACTGTGGCTGGTTTGACAGTGCCAAGTGCCTCCTGCAAACTGACATCAGGAACCTGGCCTGGTGATTTTTGTTTCTCTTTGGAACGGCCATTGTACGTATCCATGGCCTGTGGCCCGTAGTGGCCGGCCGCCTGCTGAAGTTCCGAATGGATCAGGATTCCTCCCAGATGCAAGGTGCCCCCACAGGCAACTGTGGCTGGTTTGACAGTGCCAAGCGCCTCCTGCAAACTGACATCAGGAACCTGGCCTGGTTAGTTTTGTTTCTCTGGGGAAAGGCCACCGTTCCTATCCAGGATCGGGTGGCCTGGAGTGGCCGGCTGCCTGCTGAAATTCCGCATGAATCAGGATGCCTCCCAGATGCAAGGTGCCCCCACAGGCAACTGTGGCTGGTTTGACAGTGCCAAGTGCCTCCTGCAAACAGACATCAGGAACCTGGCCTGGTGATTTTTGTTTCTCTGGGGAAAGGCCATTGTACGTGTCCAGAGCCCGGTGGCCCGGAGTGGCCAGCTGCCTGCTGAAATTCCGAACGGATCAGGATTCCTCCCAGAACGAAAGTACCACCACAGGCAACTGTGGCTGGTTTGACAGTGCCAAGTGCCTCCTGCAAACTGACATCAGGAACCTGGCCTGGTGACTTTTTTTTCTCTGGGGAAAGGCCATTGTAGGTGTCCAGGGCCTGGTGGCCCGGAGTGGCCGGCTGCCTGCTGAAATTCCGAACGGATCAGGATTCCTCCCAGAACTAAAGTACCACCACAGGCAACTGTGGCTGGTTTGACAGTGCCAAGTGCCTCCTGCAAAGTGACATCAGGAACCTGGCCTGGTGACTTTTGTTTCTCTGGGGAAAGGCCATGGTTCGTGTCCAGGGCCTGGTGGCCCGGTGTGTCCGTCTGCCTGCTGAAATTCCGCACGGATCAGGATACCGCCCAGATGCAAGGTGCCACCACAGGCAACAGTGGCTGGTTTGACAGGGCCAAGTGCCTCCTGCGAACTGACATCAGGGACCTGGCCTGGTGACTTTTGTTTCTCAGAGGAAAGGTCATGGTTCGTGTCCCATGCCTGGTGGCACGTAGTGGCCGGCCGCCTGCTGAAATTCCGAACGGATGAGGATACCTCCCCAACAGAAAGTACCACCACAGGTAACTGTGGCTGGTTTGACAGTACAAAGTGCCTTCTGCAAACAGACATCAGGAACCTGGCCTGGTGACTTTTGTTTCTCTGGGGAAACGCCATTGTACGTGTCCAGGGCCTGGTGGCCCGTAGTGGCCAACCGCCTGCTGAAATTCCTCACGGATCAGGATGCCACCCAGACCGAAAGTACCACCACAGGCAACTGTGGCTGGTTTGACAGTGCCAAGTGCCTCCTGCAAACTGACATCAGGAACCTGGCAAACAAGAGACGGAGAACGCGGCATCTTCTAGGAGGCCAAGACGGAAGCCGCACAACACCTGCACTGTGTCTGCGACTTTCAAACTGCTATAAGATAGTGGCTTGCCTCTTCAATTGCCATTAGCATTTCAATGGAAGCTATTCTTGGACAACTTTGCTGTGCTTGTACCATAGATAACCTTGCTCTTGCCTTGAGGCTCTGAGATGCCAAGAACTTGTCAACTTCAAAGGGCGGGCCGGGCTACATCTTCTCAGCTGCCACAGTTTCTCCTTGCTAGACCTAGTGGGAAAGCATTTTGCTGAGATGCAGAAGGCAAGAAATGCAGAATACGGAGACGAGGAGCTGTCCCAAGTGCCGCTGCCAGGCGTCTTTCCGCAGAAGGAGCGCCCCGGAGCGCACCGCAACCGGCACCGTCATCTCTGCGCAAAGAGCCAAAATATTTTCAAACCCGCCAAAACTCATCCAAAAATATTTTCAAACCCGCCAAAATAGAAAACCAGACAGAAGAGATCAATACATTCGAAAAAACCTGACAAAACATGATCAAGCCCACCAAAGCTAATCCAAACACACCAAAATGTGGGCTAAACAGAATCAAAACAAATCAAAACAAATCTAAACCTTCTAAAAACCCACCAAAATATTTCAAAACCCGTCAAAACTAATCAAAACATTCCAAATACCCACCAAAACATTCCAAATACCCGACAAAAGGAATCCAAACATTCCAAAACCTGCCAACACAATAAAAACAACTCAAGAGAATACAAAACATTCTAAAACCCAACCAAAACATTCCGAAAACCCGTCAAAACATCATAAAAACAAATCAAAACCAACCAAAACATTCCAAAAACCCGACAAAATAGTTTAGAACCTGCCAAAACTGATCAAAACTTTCTGAAAAGATGCCAAAATACTAGAAAACCAGTCAGAAGTGATCGAAACATTCAAAAAACCCTCCAAAATTTAGTAAAAACAAAGCTAAAGAAACTAAAATATTATAAACAACCTCTAAAATATCTTAAAACCCGCCAAAACTGATCAAAACATTCTGAAAATCGGCCAACATATTAGAAAACCAGCCAGAACTGATCAAACCAAAAAAAAACCCTTGCCAAAACATAACAAAAAAAATGAAAACCAAGCAAACCTTCCAAATACAGGCCAAAATATTTTAAACTAGACAAAACAAATCAAAACATTCTAAAACCCACAAAACAATATTAAAAAGAAATCAACAACAACCAAAACATTCTAGAAAACCGACCAAAACATTCTGAAAACCCGCAAAATCAAAATAAAAACAATTCAAAACCAAGCAAAACATTCCAAAAACCCGCCAAAATATTTAGAACCCGCCAAAACTGAACAAAACATTCTGAAAAGATGCCAAAATACTAGAAAACCAGTCAGAAGTGATCGAAACTTTCAATAACTTGCCAAAACATAATCAAAACAAATGAAAGCAAACCAAAACATTCCAAATACACGCCAAAATATTTTAAAAAACGCCATAAACAAATCCACAGGTTACACATCCTGCGAACACAATAAAAACAACACAAGAGAAAACAAAACATTCTAAAACACCACCAAAACATTCCGAAAACCTGCCAAAACATCATAAAAACAAATCAAAACAAACCAAACAATAGGAGGAACACGGCAACATATTGGCACGCAAGAGACGGAGAGCGCGGCACCTTCTAGGAGGCCAAGAAGGAAGCCGCACAACACCTGCACTGTGTCTGCAACTTTCAAACTGCTAGAAGCTAGTGGCTTGCCACTGGCCTGCCTCTTCAATTGCCATTAGCATTCCAATGGAAGCTATTCTTGGACAACTTTGCTCTGCTTGCTGCTAGTTCTGCCCCAGCCTACCATAGATAACCTTGCTCTTGCCTTGAGGCTCTGAGATGCCAAGAACTTGTCAACTTCAAAGGGCGGGCCAGGCTACATCTACTCAGCTGCCACAGTTTCTCCTTGCTAGACCTAGTGGGAAAGCATTTTGCTGAGATGCAGAAGGCAAGAAACGCAGAATACGGAGACGCGGAGCTGTCCCAAGGGCCGCTGCCAGGCGTTTTTCCTCAGAAGGAGCGCCCCGGAGCGCACCGCAACCGGCACCGTCATCTCTGCGCAAAGAGCCAAAATATTTTCAAACCCACCAAAACTAATCCAAAAATATTTTCAAACCCGCCAAAATAGAAAACCAGACAGAAGTCATCAATACATTCGAAAAAACCTGACAAAACATGATCAAGCCCAACAAATCTAATCCAAACACTCCAAAAACTGGGCTAAACAGAATCAAAGCAAATCAAAACAAATCTAAACCTTCTAAAAACAGGCCAAAATATTTCAAAACCCGTCAAAACTAATCAAAACATTCCGAACACCCGCCAAAACATTCCAAATACATGACAAAACATTCCAAATACCCGCGAAAAGGAATCCAAACATTCCAAAACCTGCCAACACAATAAAAACAACTCAAGAGAATACAAAACATTCTAAAACCCAACCAAAACATTCCGAAAACCCGCCAAAACATCATATAAAGAAATCAAAACCAACCAAAACATTCCAAAAACCCAACAAAATAGTTTAGAACCTGCCAAAACTGATCAAAACATTCGGAAAAGATGCCAAAATACTAGAAAACCAGTCAGAAGTGATCGAAACATTCAAAAAACCCGCCAAAATATAGTAAAAACAAAGCTAAAGAAACCAAAATATTATAAACAACCTCTAAAATATCTTAAAACCCGCCAAAACTGATCAAAACATTCTGAAAATCGGCCAACATATTAGAAAACCAGCCAGAACTGATCAAACCAAAAAAAAACCCTTGCCAAAACATAACAAAAAAAAATGAAAACCAAGCAAAACCTTCCAAATACATGCCAAAATATTTTAAACTAGACAAAACAAATCAAAACATTCCAAAACCCACAAAATAATATTAAAAAGAAATCAAAACCAACCAAAACATTCTAGAAAACCGACCAAAACATTCTGAAAACCCGCAAAATCAAAATAAAAACAAATCAAAACCAAGCAAAACATTCCAAAAACCCAACAAAATAGTTTAGAACCCGCCAAAACTGATCAAAACATTCTGAAAAGATGCCAAAATACTAGAAAACCAGTCAGAAGTGATCAAAACATTCAATAACTTGCCAAAACATAATCAAAACAAATGAAAGCAAACCCAAACATTCCAAATACCCGCCAAAATATTTTAAAACCCGCCAAAAGGAATCCAAACGTTCCACAACCTGCCAACACAATAAAAACAACACAAGAGAAAACAAAACATTCTAAAACACCACCAAAACATTCCGAAAACCCGCCAAAACATCATAAAAACAAATCAAAACAAACCAAACAATAAGAGGAACACGGCAACATATTGGCAAGCAAGAGACGGAGAGCGCGGCACCTTCTAGGAGGCCAAGAAGGAAGCCGCACAACACCTGCACTGTGTCTGCAACTTTCAAACTGCTAGAAGCTAGTGGCTTGCCACTGGCCTGCCTCTTCAATTGCCATTAGCATTGCAATGGAAGGTATTCTTGGACAACTTTGCTCTGCTTGCTGCTAGTTCTGCCCCAGCCTACCATAGATAACCTTGCTCTTGCCTTGAGGCTCTGAGATGCCAAGAACTTGTCAACTTCAAAGGGCGGGCCGGGCTACATCTACTCAGCTGCCACAGTTTCTCCTTGCTAGACCTAGTGGGAAAGCATTTTGCTGAGATGCAGAAGGCAAGAAACGCAGAATACGGAGACGCGGAGCTGTCCCAAGTGCCGCTGCCTAGGCGTCTTTCCGCAGAAGGAGCGCCCCGGAGCGCACCGCAACCGGCGCCGTCATCTCTGCGCAAAGAGCCAAAATATTTTCAAACCCGCCAAAACTAATCCAAAAATATTTTCAAACCCGCCAAAATAGAAAACCAGACAGAAGTCATCAATACATTCGAAAAAACCTGACAAAACATGATCAAGCCCAACAAAGCTAATCCAAACACTCCAAAAACTGGGCTAAACAGAATCAAAGCAAATCAAAACAAATCTAAACCTTCTAAAAACCCACCAAAATATTTCAAAACCCGTCAAAACTAATCAAAACATTCCGAACACCCGCCAAAACATTCCGAACACCCGCCAAAAGGAATCCAAACATTCCAAAACCTGCCAACACAATAAAAACAACTCAAGAGAATACAAAACATTCTAAAACCCAATCAAAACATTCCGAAAACCCGCCAAAACATCATAAAAAAAAATCAAAACCAACCAAAATATTCCGAAAACACGCCAAAACAATTTAGACCCGCAAAACTCATCAAAACATTCTGAAAAGATGCCAAAACATTAGAAAACCAGCCAGAACTGATCAAAACATTCAAAAAACTTGGCAAAACATCATAAAAACAAATCAAAACCAACCAAAACATTCCAAAAACCTGACAAAATAGTTTAGAACCCGCCAAAACTGATCAAAACATGCTGAAAAGATGCCAAAATACTAGAAAACCAGTCAGAAGTGATCAAAACATTCAATAACTTGCAAAAACATAATCAAAACAAATGAAAGCAAACCAAAACATTCCAAATACACGCCAAAATATTTGAAAACCCGCCAAAAGGAATCCAAATATTCCACAACCTGCCAACACAATAAAAACAACACAAGAGAAAACAAAACATTCTAAAACACCTCCAAAACATTCCGAAAACCTGCCAAAACACCATAAAAACAAATCAAAACAAACCAAACAATAAGAGGAACACGGCAACATATTGGCAAGCAAGAGACGGAGAGCGCGGCACCTTCTAGGAGGCCAAGAAGGAAGCCGCACAACACCTGCACTGTGTCTGCAACTTTCAAACTGCTAGAAGCTAGTGGCTTGCCACTGGCCTGCCTCTTCAATTGCCATTAGCATTCCAATGGAAGCTATTCTTGGACAACTTTGCTCTGCTTGCTGCTAGTTCTGCCCCAGCCTACCATAGATAACCTTGCTCTTGCCTTGAGGCTCTGAGATGCCAAGAACTTGTCAACTTCAAAGGGCGGGCCGGGCTACATCTACTCAGCTGCCACAGTTTCTCCTTGCTAGACCTAGTGGGAAAGCATTTTGCTGAGATGCAGAAGGCAAGAAACGCAGCATACGGAGACGCGGAGCTGTCCCAAGTGCCGCTGCCAGGCATCTTTCCGCAGAAGGAGCGCCCCGGAGCGCACCGCAACCGGCGCCGTCATCTCTGCGCAAAGAGCCAAAATATTTTCAAACCCGCCAAAACTAATCCAAAAATATTTTCAAACCCGCCAAAATAGAAAACCAGACAGAAGTCATCAATGCATTCGAGAAAACCTGACAAAACATGATCAAGCCCAACAAAGCTAATCCAAACACACCAAAAACTGGGCTAAACAGAATCAAAACAAATCAAAACAAATCGAAACCTTCTAAAAACCCGCCAAAATATTTCAAAACCCGTCAAAACTAATCAAAACATTCCGAACACCCGCCAAAACATTCTGAACACCCGCCAAAAGGAATCCAAACATTCCAAAACCTGCCAACACAATAAAAACAACTCAAGAGAATACAAAACATTCTAAAACCCAACCAAAACATTCCGAAAACCCACCAAAACATCATAAAAAAAAAATCAAAACCAACCAAAATATTCCAAAAACCCGCCAAAACAATTTAGACCCGCAAAACTCATCAAAACATTCTGAAAAGATGCCAAAACATTAGAAAACCAGCCAGAACTGATCAAAACATTGAAAAAACTAGGCAAAACATCATAAAAACAAATCAAAACCAAGCAAAACATTCCAAAAACCCAACAAAATAGTTTAGAACCCGCCAAAACTGATCAAAACATGCTGAAAAGATGCCAAAATACTAGAAAACCAGTCAGAAGTGATCAAAACATTCAATAACTTGCCAAAACATAATCAAAACAAATGAAAGCAAACCAAAACATTCCAAATACACGCCAAAATATTTGAAAACCCGCCAAAAGGAATCCAAATATTCCACAACCTGCCAAGACAATAAAAACAACACAAGAGAAAACAAATCATTCTAAAACACCACCAAAACATTCCAAAAACCCGCCAAAACATCATCAAAACAAATCAAAACAAAGCAAACAATAGGAGGAACACGGCAACATATTGGCAAGCAAGAGACGGAGAGCGCGGCACCTTCTAGGAGGCCAAGAAGGAAGCCGCACAACACCTGCACTGTGTCTGCAACTTTCAAACTGCTAGAAGCTAGTGGCTTGCCACTGGCCTGCCTCTTCAATTGCCATTAGCATTCCAATGGAAGCTATTCTTGGACAACTTTGCTCTGCTTGCTGCTAGTTCTGCCCCAGCCTACCATAGATAACCTTGCTCTTGCCTTGAGGCTCTGAGATGCCAAGAACTTGTCAACTTCAAAGGGCGGGCCGGGCTACATCTACTCAGCTGCCACAGTTTCTCCTTGCTAGACCTAGTGGGAAAGCATTTTGCTGAGATGCAGAAGGCAAGAAACACAGAATACGGAGACGCGGAGCTGTCCCAAGTGCCGCTGCCAGGCATCTTTCCGCAGAAGGAGCGCCCCAGAGCGCACCGCAACCGGCGCCGTCATCTCTGCGCAAAGAGCCAAAATATTTTCAAACCCGCCAAAACTAATCCAAAAATATTTTCAAACCCGCCAAAATAGAAAACCAGACAGAAGAGATCAATACATTCGAAAAAACCTGACAAAACATGATCAAGCCCACCAAAGCTAATCCAAACACACCAAAACCTGGGCTAAACAGAATCAAAACAAATCAAAACCTTCTAAAAGCCCGCCAAAATATTTCAAAACCCGTCAAAACTAATCAAAATATTCCAAATGCCCGCCAAAACATTCCGAACACCCGCCAAAAGGAATCCAAACATTCCAAAACCTGCCAACACAATAAAAACAACTCAAGAGAATACAAAACATTCTAAAACCCAACCAACACATTCCGAAAACCCGCCAAAACATCATAAAAACAAATCAAAACCAACCAAAATATTCCGAAAACCCGCCAAAATGATTTAGACCCACAAAACTCATCAAAACATTCTAAAAAGATGCCAAAACATTAGAAAACCAGACAGAACTGATCAAAACATTCAAAAAACTTGGCAAAACATCATAAAAACAAATCAAAACCAACCAAAACATTCCAAAAACCCGACAAAATAGTTTAGATCCTGCCAAAACTGATCAAAACATTCGGAAAAGATGCCAAAATACTAGAAAACCAGTCAGAAGTGATCGAAACATTCAAAAAACCCGCCAAAATATAGTAAAAACAAAGCTAAAGAAACCAAAATATTATAAACAACCTCTAAAATGTCTTAAAACCCGCCAAAACTGATCAAAACATTCTGAAAATCGGCCAACATATTAGAAAACCAGCCAGAACTGATCAAACCAAAAAAAAACCCTTGCCAAAACATAACAAAAAAAAATGAAAACCAAGCAAAACCTTCCAAATACATGCCAAAATATTTTAAACTAGACAAAACAAATCAAAACATTCCAAAACCCACAAAATAATATTAAAAAGAAATCAAAACCAACCAAAACATTCTAGAAAACCGACCAAAACATTCTGAAAACCCGCAAAATCAAAATAAAAACAAATCAAAACCAAGCAAAACATTCCAAAAACCCAACAAAATAGTTTAGAACCCGCCAAAACTGATCAAAACATTCTGAAAAGATGCCAAAATACTAGAAAACCAGTCAGAAGTGATCAAAACATTCAATAACTTGCCAAAACATAATCAAAACAAATGAAAGCAAACCCAAACATTCCAAATACACGCCAAAAGATTTTAAAACCCGCCAAAAGGAATCCAAACGTTCCACAACCTGCCAACACAATAAAAACAACACAAGAGAAAACAAAACATTCTAAAACACCACCAAAACATTCCGAAAACCCGCCAAAACATCATAAAAACAAATCAAAACAAACCAAACAATAAGAGGAACACGGCAACATATTGGCAAGCAAGAGACGGAGAACGCGGCACCTTCTAGGAGGCCAAGAAGGAAGCCGCACAACACCTGCACTGTGTCTGCAACTTTCAAACTGCTAGAAGCTAGTGGCTTGCCACTGGCCTGCCTCTTCAATTGCCATTAGCATTCCAATGGAAGCTATTCTTGGACAACTTTGCTCTGCTTGCTGCTAGTTCTGCCCCAGCCTACCATAGATAACCTTGCTCTTGCCTTGAGGCTCTGAGATGCCAAGAACTTGTCAACTTCAAAGGGCGGGCCGGGCTACATCTACTCAGCTGCCACAGTTTCTCCTTGCTAGACCTAGTGGGAAAGCATTTTGCTGAGATGCAGAAGGCAAGAAACGCAGCATACGGAGACGCGGAGCTGTCCCAAGTGCCGCTGCCTAGGCGTCTTTCCGCAGAAGGAGCGCCCCGGAGCGCACCGCAACCGGCGCCGTCATCTCTGCGCAAAGAGCCAAAATATTTTCAAACCCGCCAAAACTAATCCAAAAATATTTTCAAACCCGCCAAAATAGAAAACCAGACAGAAGAGATCAATACATTCGAAAAAACCTGACAAAACATGATCAAGCCCACCAAAGCTAATCCAAACACACCAAAAACTGGGCTAAACAGAATCAAAACAAATCAAAACAAATCGAAACCTTCTAAAAACCCACCAAAATATTTCAAAACCCGTCAAAACTAATCAAAACATTCCGAACACCCGCCAAAACATTCCGAACACCCGCCAAAAGGAATCCAAACATTCCAAAACCTGCCAACACAATAAAAACAACTCAAGAGAATACAAAACATTCTAAAACCCAACCAAAACATTCCGAAAACCCACCAAAACATCATAAAAAAAAATCAAAACCAACCAAAATATTCCGAAAACCCGCCAAAATAATTTAGACCCGCAAAACTCATCAAAACTTTCTGAAAAGATGCCAAAACATTAGAAAACCAGACAGAACTGATCAAAACATTGAAAAAACTAGGCAAAACATCATAAAAACAAATCAAAACCAACCAAAAAATTCCAAAAACCTGACAAAATAGTTTAGAACCCGCCAAAACTGATCAAAACATTCTGAAAAGATGCCAAAATACTAGAAAACCAGTCAGAAGTGATCGAAACTTTCAATAACTTGCCAAAACATAATCAAAACAAATGAAAGCAAACCAAAAACATTCCAAATACCCGCCAAAATATTTGAAAACCCGCCAAAAGGAATCCAAATATTCCACAACCTGCCAAGACAATAAAAACAACACAAGAGAAAACAAAACATTCTAAAACACCACCAAAACATTCCGAAAACCCGCCAAAACATCATAAAAACAAATCAAAACAAACCAAACAATAAGAGGAACACGGCAACATATTGGCAAGCAAGAGACGGAGAGCGCGGCACCTTCTAGGAGGCCAAGAAGGAAGCCGCACAACACCTGCACTGTGTCTGCAACTTTCAAACTGCTAGAAGCTAGTGGCTTGCCACTGGCCTGCCTCTTCAATTGCCATTAGCATTCCAATGGAAGCTATTCTTGGACAACTTTGCTCTGCTTGCTGCTAGTTCTGCCCCAGCCTACCATAGATAACCTTGCTCTTGCCTTGAGGCTCTGAGATGCCAAGAACTTGTCAACTTCAAAGGGCGGGCCGGGCTTCATCTACTCAGCTGCCACAGTTTCTCCTTGCTAGACCTAGTGGGAAAGCATTTTGCTGAGATGCAGAAGGCAAGAAACGCAGCATACGGAGACGCGGAGCTGTCCCAAGTGCCGCTGCCTAGGCGTCTTTCCGCAGAAGGAGCGCCCCGGAGCGCACCGCAACCGGCGCCGTCATCTCTGCGCAAAGAGCCAAAATATTTTAAAACCCGCCAAAACTAATCCAAAAATATTTTCAAACCCGCCAAAATAGAAAACCAGACAGAAGAGATCAATACATTCGAAAAAACCTGACAAAACATGATCAAGCCCACCAAAGCTAATCCAAACACACCAAAAACTGGGCTAAACAGAATCAAAACAAATCAAAACCTTCTAAAAACCCACCAAAATATTTCAAAACCCGTCAAAACTAATCAAAACATTCCGAAAACCGCCAAAACATTCCGAACACCCGCCAAAAGGAATCCAAACATTCCAAAACCTGCCAACACAATAAAAACAACTCAAGAGAATACAAAACATTCTAAAACCCAACCAACACATTCCGAAAACCCGCCAAAACATCATAAAAACAAATCAAAACCAACCAAAATATTCCGAAAACCCGCCAAAATAATTTAGACCCACAAAACTCATCAAAACATTCTAAAAAGATGCCAAAACATTAGAAAAC
This sequence comes from Passer domesticus, assembly GCF_036417665.1. Taxonomy (NCBI): domain Eukaryota; kingdom Metazoa; phylum Chordata; class Aves; order Passeriformes; family Passeridae; genus Passer; species Passer domesticus. The sequence continues at coordinate 66,175,551 of NC_087478.1, forward strand.
CAGACAGAACTGATCAAAACATTCAAAAAACTTGGCAAAACATCATAAAAACAAATCAAAACCAACCAAAACATTCCAAAAACCCGACAAAATAGTTTAGATCCTGCCAAAACTGATCAAAACATTCGGAAAAGATGCCAAAATACTAGAAAACCAGTCAGAAGTGATCAAAACATTCAAAAAACCCGCCAAAATATAGTAAAAACAAAGCTAAAGAAACCAAAATATTATAAACAACCTCTAAAATATCTTAAAACCCGCCAAAACTGATCAAAACATTCTGAAAATCGGCCAACATATTAGAAAACCAGCCAGAACTGATCAAACCAAAAAAAAACCCTTGCCAAAACATAACAAAAAAAAATGAAAACCAAGCAAAACCTTCCAAATACATGCCAAAATATTTTAAACTAGACAAAACAAATCAAAACATTCCAAAACCCACAAAATAATATTAAAAAGAAATCAAAACCAACCAAAACATTCTAGAAAACCGACCAAAACATTCTGAAAACCCGCAAAATCAAAATAAAAACAAATCAAAACCAAGCAAAACATTCCAAAAACCCAACAAAATAGTTTAGAACCCGCCAAAACTGATCAAAACATTCTGAAAAGATGCCAAAATACTAGAAAACCAGTCAGAAGTGATCAAAACATTCAATAACTTGCCAAAACATAATCAAAACAAATGAAAGCAAACCCAAACATTCCAAATACCCGCCAAAAGATTTTAAAACCCGCCAAAAGGAATCCAAACGTTCCACAACCTGCCAACACAATAAAAACAACACAAGAGAAAACAAAACATTCTAAAACACCACCAAAACATTCCGAAAACCCGCCAAAACATCATCAAAACAAATCAAAACAAACCAAACAATAAGAGGAACACGGCAACATATTGGCAAGCAAGAGACGGAGAGCGCGGCACCTTCTAGGAGGCCAAGAAGGAAGCCGCACAACACCTGCACTGTGTCTGCAACTTTCAAACTGCTAGAAGCTAGTGGCTTGCCACTGGCCTGCCTCTTCAATTGCCATTAGCATTCCAATGGAAGCTATTCTTGGACAACTTTGCTCTGCTTGCTGCTAGTTCTGCCCCAGCCTACCATAGATAACCTTGCTCTTGCCTTGAGGCTCTGAGATGCCAAGAACTTGTCAACTTCAAAGGGCGGGCCGGGCTACATCTACTCAGCTGCCACAGTTTCTCCTTGCTAGACCTAGTGGGAAAGCATTTTGCTGAGATGCAGAAGGCAAGAAACGCAGCATACGGAGACGCGGAGCTGTCCCAAGTGCCGCTGCCTAGGCGTCTTTCCGCAGAAGGAGCGCCCCGGAGCGCACCGCAACCGGCGCCGTCATCTCTGCGCAAAGAGCCAAAATATTTTAAAACCCGCCAAAACTAATCCAAAAATATTTTCAAACCCGCCAAAATAGAAAACCAGACAGAAGAGATCAATACATTCGAAAAAACCTGACAAAACATGATCAAGCCCACCAAAGCTAATCCAAACACACCAAAAACTGGGCTAAACAGAATCAAAACAAATCAAAACAAATCAAAACCTTCTAAAAGCCCGCCAAAATATTTCAAAACCCGTCAAAACTAATCAAAATATTCCAAATACCCGCCAAAACATTCCGAACACCCACCAAAAGGAATCCAAACATTCCAAAACCTGTCAACACAATAAAAACAACTCAAGAGAATACCAAACATTCTAAAACCCAACCAACACATTCCGAAAACCCGCCAAAACATCATAAAAACAAATCAAAACCAACCAAAATATTCCGAAAACCCGCCAAAATAATTTAGACCCGCAAAACTCATCAAAACATTCTAAAAAGATGCCAAAACATTAGAAAACCAGACAGAACTGATCAAAACATTCAAAAAACTTGGCAAAACATCATAAAAACAAATCAAAACCAACCAAAACATTCCAAAAACCCGACAAAATAGTTTAGAACCTGCCAAAACTGATCAAAACATTCGGAAAAGATGCCAAAATACTAGAAAACCAGTCAGAAGTGATCGAAACATTCAAAAAACCCGCCAAAATATAGTAAAAACAAAGCTAAAGAAACCAAAATATTATAAACAACCTCTAAAATATCTTAAAACCCGCCAAAACTGATCAAAACATTCTGAAAATCGGCCAACATATTAGAAAACCAGCCAGAACTGATCAAACCAAAAAAAAACCCTTGCCAAAACATAACAAAAAAAAATGAAAACCAAGCAAAACCTTCCAAATACATGCCAAAATATTTTAAACTAGACAAAACAAATCAAAACATTCCAAAACCCACAAAATAATATTAAAAAGAAATCAAAACCAACCAAAACATTCTAGAAAACCGACCAAAACATTCTGAAAACCCGCAAAATCAAAATAAAAACAAATCAAAACCAAGCAAAACATTCCAAAAACCCAACAAAATAGTTTAGAACCCGCCAAAACTGATCAAAACATTCTGAAAAGATGCCAAAATACTAGAAAACCAGTCAGAAGTGATCAAAACATTCAATAACTTGCCAAAACATAATCAAAACAAATGAAAGCAAACCCAAACATTCCAAATACCCGCCAAAAGATTTTAAAACCCGCCAAAAGGAATCCAAACGTTCCACAACCTGCCAACACAATAAAAACAACACAAGAGAAAACAAAACATTCTAAAACACCACCAAAACATTCCGAAAACCCGCCAAAACATCATCAAAACAAATCAAAACAAACCAAACAATAAGAGGAACACGGCAACATATTGGCAAGCAAGAGACGGAGAGCGCGGCACCTTCTAGGAGGCCAAGAAGGAAGCCGCACAACACCTGCACTGTGTCTGCAACTTTCAAACTGCTAGAAGCTAGTGGCTTGCCACTGGCCTGCCTCTTCAATTGCCATTAGCATTCCAATGGAAGCTATTCTTGGACAACTTTGCTCTGCTTGCTGCTAGTTCTGCCCCAGCCTACCATAGATAACCTTGCTCTTGCCTTGAGGCTCTGAGATGCCAAGAACTTGTCAACTTCAAAGGGCGGGCCGGGCTACATCTACTCAGCTGCCACAGTTTCTCCTTGCTAGACCTAGTGGGAAAGCATTTTGCTGAGATGCAGAAGGCAAGAAACGCAGCATACGGAGACGCGGAGCTGTCCCAAGTGCCGCTGCCTAGGCGTCTTTCCGCAGAAGGAGCGCCCCGGAGCGCACCGCAACCGGCGCCGTCATCTCTGCGCAAAGAGCCAAAATATTTTCAAACCCGCCAAAACTAATCCAAAAATATTTTCAAACCCGCCAAAATAGAAAACCAGACAGAAGAGATCAATACATTCGAAAAAACCTGACAAAACATGATCAAGCCCACCAAAGCTAATCCAAACACACCAAAAACTGGGCTAAACAGAATCAAAACAAATCAAAACCTTCTAAAAGCCCGCCAAAATATTTCAAAACCCGTCAAAACTAATCAAAATATTCCAAATGCCCGCCAAAACATTCCGAACACCCGCCAAAAGGAATCCAAACATTCCAAAACCTGCCAACACAATAAAAACAACTCAAGAGAATACAAAACATTCTAAAACCCAACCAACACATTCCGAAAACCCGCCAAAACATCATAAAAACAAATCAAAACCAACCAAAATATTCCGAAAACCCGCCAAAATTATTTAGACCCACAAAACTCATCAAAACATTCTAAAAAGATGCCAAAACATTAGAAAACCAGCCAGAACTGATCAAAACATTCAAAAAACTTGGCAAAACATCATAAAAACAAATCAAAACCAACCAAAACATTCCAAAAACCCGACAAAATAGTTTAGATCCTGCCAAAACTGATCAAAACATTCGGAAAAGATGCCAAAATACTAGAAAACCAGTCAGAAGTGATCAAAACATTCAAAAAACCCGCCAAAATATAGTAAAAACAAAGCTAAAGAAACCAAAATATTATAAACAACCTCTAAAATATCTTAAAACCCGCCAAAACTGATCAAAACATTCTGAAAATCGGCCAACATATTAGAAAACCAGCCAGAACTGATCAAACCAAAAAAAAACCCTTGCCAAAACATAACAAAAAAAAATGAAAACCAAGCAAAACCTTCCAAATACCCGCCAAAATATTTGAAAACCCGCCAAAAGGAATCCAAATATTCCACAACCTGCCAAGACAATAAAAACAACACAAGAGAAAACAAAACATTCTAAAACACCACCAAAACATTCCGAAAACCCACCAAAACATCATCAAAACAAATCAAAACAAACCAAACAATAGGAGGAACACGGCAACATATTGGCAAGCAAGAGACAGAGAGCGCGGCACCTTCTAGGAGGCCAAGAAGGAAGCCGCACAACACCTGCACTGTGTCTGCAACTTTCAAACTGCTAGAAGCTAGTGGCTTGCCACTGGCCTGCCTCTTCAATTGCCATTAGCATTCCAATGGAAGCTATTCTTGGACAACTTTGCTCTGCTTGCTGCTAGTTCTGCCCCAGCCTACCATAGAGAACCTTGCTCTTGCCTTGAGGCTCTGAGATGCCAAGAACTTGTCAACTTCAAAGGGCGGGCCGGGCTACATCTACTCAGCTGCCACAGTTTCTCCTTGCTAGACCTAGTGAGAAAGCATTTTGCTGAGATGCAGAAGGCAAGAAACGCAGCATACGGAGACGCGGAGCTGTCCCAAGTGCCGCTGCCTAGGCGTCTTTCCGCAGAAGGAGCGCCCCGGAGCGCACCGCAACCGGCGCCGTCATCTCTGCGCAAAGAGCCAAAATATTTTAAAACCCGCCAAAACTAATCCAAAAATATTTTCAAACCCGCCAAAATAGAAAACCAGACAGAAGAGATCAATACATTCGAAAAAACCTGACAAAACATGATCAAGCCCACCAAAGCTAATCCAAACACACCAAAAACTGGGCTAAACAGAATCAAAACAAATCAAAACCTTCTAAAAGCCCGCCAAAATATTTCAAAACCCGTCAAAACTAATCAAAATATTCCAAATGCCCGCCAAAACATTCCGAACACCCACCAAAAGGAATCCAAACATTCCAAAACCTGCCAACACAATAAAAACAACTCAAGAGAATACAAAACATTCTAAAACCCAACCAACACATTCCGAAAACCCGCCAAAACATCATAAAAACAAATCAAAACCAACCAAAATATTCCGAAAACCCGCCAAAATTATTTAGACCCACAAAACTCATCAAAACATTCTAAAAAGATGCCAAAACATTAGAAAACCAGACAGAACTGATCAAAACATTCAAAAAACTTGGCAAAACATCATAAAAACAAATCAAAACCAACCAAAACATTCCAAAAACCCGACAAAATAGTTTAGAACCTGCCAAAACTGATCAAAACATTCGGAAAAGATGCCAAAATACTAGAAAACCAGTCAGAAGTGATCGAAACATTCAAAAAACCCGCCAAAATATAGTAAAAACAAAGCTAAAGAAACCAAAATATTATAAACAACCTCTAAAATATCTTAAAACCCGCCAAAACTGATCAAAACATTCTGAAAATCGGCCAACATATTAGAAAACCAGCCAGAACTGATCAAACCAAAAAAAAACCCTTGCCAAAACATAACAAAAAAAATGAAAACCAAGCAAAACCTTCCAAATACATGCCAAAATATTTTAAACTAGACAAAACAAATCAAAACATTCCAAAACCCACAAAATAATATTAAAAAGAAATCAAAACCAACCAAAACATTCTAGAAAACCGACCAAAACATTCTGAAAACCCGCAAAATCAAAATAAAAACAAATCAAAACCAAGCAAAACATTCCAAAAACCCAACAAAATAGTTTAGAACCCGCCAAAACTGATCAAAACATTCTGAAAAGATGCCAAAATACTAGAAAACCAGACAGAAGAGATCAATACATTCGAAAAAACCTGACAAAACATGATCAAGCCCACCAAAGCTAATCCAAACACACCAAAAACTGGGCTAAACAGAATCAAAACAAATCAAAACAAATCGAAACCTTCTAAAAACCCACCAAAATATTTCAAAACCCGTCAAAACTAATCAAAACATTCCGAACACCCGCCAAAACATTCCGAACACCCGCCAAAAGGAATCCAAACATTCCAAAACCTGCCAACACAATAAAAACAACTCAAGAGAATACAAAACATTCTAAAACCCAACCAAAACATTCCGAAAACCCACCAAAACATCATAAAAAAAAAAATCAAAACCAACCAAAATATTCCGAAAACCCGCCAAAATAATTTAGACCCGCAAAACTCATCAAAACTTTCTGAAAAGATGCCAAAACATTAGAAAACCAGACAGAACTGATCAAAACATTGAAAAAACTAGGCAAAACATCATAAAAACAAATCAAAACCAACCAAAAAATTCCAAAAACCTGACAAAATAGTTTAGAACCCGCCAAAACTGATCAAAACATTCTGAAAAGATGCCAAAATACTAGAAAACCAGTCAGAAGTGATCGAAACTTTCAATAATTTGCCAAAACATAATCAAAACAAATGAAAGCAAACCAAAAACATTCCAAATACCCGCCAAAATATTTGAAAACCCGCCAAAAGGAATCCAAATATTCCACAACCTGCCAAGACAATAAAAACAACACAAGAGAAAACAAAACATTCTAAAACACCACCAAAACATTCCGAAAACCCACCAAAACATCATCAAAACAAATCAAAACAAACCAAACAATAGGAGGAACACGGCAACATATTGGCAAGCAAGAGACAGAGAGCGCGGCACCTTCTAGGAGGCCAAGAAGGAAGCCGCACAACACCTGCACTGTGTCTGCAACTTTCAAACTGCTAGAAGCTAGTGGCTTGCCACTGGCCTGCCTCTTCAATTGCCATTAGCATTCCAATGGAAGCTATTCTTGGACAACTTTGCTCTGCTTGCTGCTAGTTCTGCCCCAGCCTACCATAGAGAACCTTGCTCTTGCCTTGAGGCTCTGAGATGCCAAGAACTTGTCAACTTCAAAGGGCGGGCCGGGCTACATCTACTCAGCTGCCACAGTTTCTCCTTGCTAGACCTAGTGGGAAAGCATTTTGCTGAGATGCAGAAGGCAAGAAACGCAGCATACGGAGACGCGGAGCTGTCCCAAGTGCCGCTGCCTAGGCGTCTTTCCGCAGAAGGAGCGCCCCGGAGCGCACCGCAACCGGCGCCGTCATCTCTGCGCAAAGAGCCAAAATATTTTAAAACCCGCCAAAACTAATCCAAAAATATTTTCAAACCCGCCAAAATAGAAAACCAGACAGAAGAGATCAATACATTCGAAAAAACCTGACAAAACATGATCAAGCCCACCAAAGCTAATCCAAACACACCAAAAACTGGGCTAAACAGAATCAAAACAAATCAAAACCTTCTAAAAGCCCGCCAAAATATTTCAAAACCCGTCAAAACTAATCAAAATATTCCAAATGCCCGCCAAAACATTCCGAACACCCACCAAAAGGAATCCAAACATTCCAAAACCTGCCAACACAATAAAAACAACTCAAGAGAATACAAAACATTCTAAAACCCAACCAACACATTCCGAAAACCCGCCAACACATCATAAAAACAAATCAAAACCAACCAAAATATTCCGAAAACCCGCCAAAATTATTTAGACCCACAAAACTCATCAAAACATTCTAAAAAGATGCCAAAACATTAGAAAACCAGACAGAACTGATCAAAACATTCAAAAAACTTGGCAAAACATCATAAAAACAAATCAAAACCAACCAAAACATTCCAAAAACCCGACAAAATAGTTTAGAACCTGCCAAAACTGATCAAAACATTCGGAAAAGATGCCAAAATACTAGAAAACCAGTCAGAAGTGATCGAAACATTCAAAAAACCCGCCAAAATATAGTAAAAACAAAGCTAAAGAAACCAAAATATTATAAACAACCTCTAAAATATCTTAAAACCCGCCAAAACGGATCAAAACATTCTGAAAATCGGCCAACATATTAGAAAACCAGCCAGAACTGATCAAACCAAAAAAAAACCCTTGCCAAAACATAACAAAAAAAAATGAAAACCAAGCAAAACCTTCCAAATACATGCCAAAATATTTTAAACTAGACAAAACAAATCAAAACATTCCAAAACCCACAAAATAATATTAAAAAGAAATCAAAACCAACCAAAACATTCTAGAAAACCGACCAAAACATTCTGAAAACCCGCAAAATCAAAATAAAAACAAATCAAAACCAAGCAAAACATTCCAAAAACCCAACAAAATAGTTTAGAACCCGCCAAAACTGATCAAAACATTCTGAAAAGATGCCAAAATACTAGAAAACCAGACAGAAGAGATCAATACATTCGAAAAAACCTGACAAAACATGATCAAGCCCACCAAAGCTAATCCAAACACACCAAAAACTGGGCTAAACAGAATCAAAACAAATCAAAACAAATCGAAACCTTCTAAAAACCCACCAAAATATTTCAAAACCCGTCAAAACTAATCAAAACATTCCGAACACCCGCCAAAACATTCCGAACACCCGCCAAAAGGAATCCAAACATTCCAAAACCTGCCAACACAATAAAAACAACTCAAGAGAATACAAAACATTCTAAAACCCAACCAAAACATTCCGAAAACCCACCAAAACATCATAAAAAAAAAATCAAAACCAACCAAAATATTCCGAAAACCCGCCAAAATAATTTAGACCCGCAAAACTCATCAAAACTTTCTGAAAAGATGCCAAAACATTAGAAAACCAGCCAGAACTGATCAAAACATTCAAAAAACTTGGCAAAACATCATAAAAACAAATCAAAACCAACCAAAACATTCCAAAAACCTGACAAAATAGTTTAGAACCCGCCAAAACTGATCAAAACATGCTGAAAAGATGCCAAAATACTAGAAAACCAGTCAGAAGTGATCAAAACATTCAATAACTTGCAAAAACATAATCAAAACAAATGAAAGCAAACCAAAACATTCCAAATACACGCCAAAATATTTGAAAACCCGCCAAAAGGAATCCAAATATTCCACAACCTGCCAACACAATAAAAACAACACAAGAGAAAACAAAACATTCTAAAACACCTCCAAAACATTCCGAAAACCTGCCAAAACACCATAAAAACAAATCAAAACAAACCAAACAATAAGAGGAACACGGCAACATATTGGCAAGCAAGAGACGGAGAGCGCGGCACCTTCTAGGAGGCCAAGAAGGAAGCCGCACAACACCTGCACTGTGTCTGCAACTTTCAAACTGCTAGAAGCTAGTGGCTTGCCACTGGCCTGCCTCTTCAATTGCCATTAGCATTCCAATGGAAGCTATTCTTGGACAACTTTGCTCTGCTTGCTGCTAGTTCTGCCCCAGCCTACCATAGATAACCTTGCTCTTGCCTTGAGGCTCTGAGATGCCAAGAACTTGTCAACTTCAAAGGGCGGGCCGGGCTACATCTACTCAGCTGCCACAGTTTCTCCTTGCTAGACCTAGTGGGAAAGCATTTTGCTGAGATGCAGAAGGCAAGAAACGCAGAATACGGAGACGCGGAGCTGTCCCAAGTGCCGCTGCCAGGCGTCTTTCCGCAGAAGGAGCGCCCCGGAGCGCACCGCAACCGGCGCCGTCATCTCTGCGCAAAGAGCCAAAATATTTTCAAACCCGCCAAAACTAATCCAAAAATATTTTCAAACCCGCCAAAATAGAAAACCAGACAGAAGTCATCAATGCATTCGAGAAAACCTGACAAAACATGATCAAGCCCAACAAAGCTAATCCAAACACACCAAAAACTGGGCTAAACAGAATCAAAACAAATCAAAACAAATCGAAACCTTCTAAAAACCCGCCAAAATATTTCAAAACCCGTCAAAACTAATCAAAACATTCCGAACACCCGCCAAAACATTCTGAACACCCGCCAAAAGGAATCCAAACATTCCAAAACCTGCCAACACAATAAAAACAACTCAAGAGAATACAAAACATTCTAAAACCCAACCAAAACATTCCGAAAACCCACCAAAACATCATAAAAAAAAAATCAAAACCAACCAAAATATTCCAAAAACCCGCCAAAACAATTTAGACCCGCAAAACTCATCAAAACATTCTGAAAAGATGCCAAAACATTAGAAAACCAGCCAGAACTGATCAAAACATTGAAAAAACTAGGCAAAACATCATAAAAACAAATCAAAACCAAGCAAAACATTCCAAAAACCCAACAAAATAGTTTAGAACCCGCCAAAACTGATCAAAACATGCTGAAAAGATGCCAAAATACTAGAAAACCAGTCAGAAGTGATCAAAACATTCAATAACTTGCCAAAACATAATCAAAACAAATGAAAGCAAACCAAAACATTCCAAATACACGCCAAAATATTTGAAAACCCGCCAAAAGGAATCCAAATATTCCACAACCTGCCAAGACAATAAAAACAACACAAGAGAAAACAAATCATTCTAAAACACCACCAAAACATTCCAAAAACCCGCCAAAACATCATCAAAACAAATCAAAACAAAGCAAACAATAGGAGGAACACGGCAACATATTGGCAAGCAAGAGACGGAGAGCGCGGCACCTTCTAGGAGGCCAAGAAGGAAGCCGCACAACACCTGCACTGTGTCTGCAACTTTCAAACTGCTAGAAGCTAGTGGCTTGCCACTGGCCTGCCTCTTCAATTGCCATTAGCATTCCAATGGAAGCTATTCTTGGACAACTTTGCTCTGCTTGCTGCTAGTTCTGCCCCAGCCTACCATAGATAACCTTGCTCTTGCCTTGAGGCTCTGAGATGCCAAGAACTTGTCAACTTCAAAGGGCGGGCCGGGCTACATCTACTCAGCTGCCACAGTTTCTCCTTGCTAGACCTAGTGGGAAAGCATTTTGCTGAGATGCAGAAGGCAAGAAACACAGAATACGGAGACGCGGAGCTGTCCCAAGTGCCGCTGCCAGGCATCTTTCCGCAGAAGGAGCGCCCCAGAGCGCACCGCAACCGGCGCCGTCATCTCTGCGCAAAGAGCCAAAATATTTTCAAACCCGCCAAAACTAATCCAAAAATATTTTCAAACCCGCCAAAATAGAAAACCAGACAGAAGAGATCAATACATTCGAAAAAACCTGACAAAACATGATCAAGCCCACCAAAGCTAATCCAAACACACCAAAACCTGGGCTAAACAGAATCAAAACAAATCAAAACCTTCTAAAAGCCCGCCAAAATATTTCAAAACCCGTCAAAACTAATCAAAATATTCCAAATGCCCGCCAAAACATTCCGAACACCCGCCAAAAGGAATCCAAACATTCCAAAACCTGCCAACACAATAAAAACAACTCAAGAGAATACAAAACATTCTAAAACCCAACCAACACATTCCGAAAACCCGCCAAAACATCATAAAAACAAATCAAAACCAACCAAAATATTCCGAAAACCCGCCAAAATGATTTAGACCCACAAAACTCATCAAAACATTCTAAAAAGATGCCAAAACATTAGAAAACCAGACAGAACTGATCAAAACATTCAAAAAACTTGGCAAAACATCATAAAAACAAATCAAAACCAACCAAAACATTCCAAAAACCCGACAAAATAGTTTAGATCCTGCCAAAACTGATCAAAACATTCGGAAAAGATGCCAAAATACTAGAAAACCAGTCAGAAGTGATCGAAACATTCAAAAAACCCGCCAAAATATAGTAAAAACAAAGCTAAAGAAACCAAAATATTATAAACAACCTCTAAAATGTCTTAAAACCCGCCAAAACTGATCAAAACATTCTGAAAATCGGCCAACATATTAGAAAACCAGCCAGAACTGATCAAACCAAAAAAAAACCCTTGCCAAAACATAACAAAAAAAAATGAAAACCAAGCAAAACCTTCCAAATACATGCCAAAATATTTTAAACTAGACAAAACAAATCAAAACATTCCAAAACCCACAAAATAATATTAAAAAGAAATCAAAACCAACCAAAACATTCTAGAAAACCGACCAAAACATTCTGAAAACCCGCAAAATCAAAATAAAAACAAATCAAAACCAAGCAAAACATTCCAAAAACCCAACAAAATAGTTTAGAACCCGCCAAAACTGATCAAAACATTCTGAAAAGATGCCAAAATACTAGAAAACCAGTCAGAAGTGATCAAAACATTCAATAACTTGCCAAAACATAATCAAAACAAATGAAAGCAAACCCAAACATTCCAAATACACGCCAAAAGATTTTAAAACCCGCCAAAAGGAATCCAAACGTTCCACAACCTGCCAACACAATAAAAACAACACAAGAGAAAACAAAACATTCTAAAACACCACCAAAACATTCCGAAAACCCGCCAAAACATCATAAAAACAAATCAAAACAAACCAAACAATAAGAGGAACACGGCAACATATTGGCAAGCAAGAGACGGAGAACGCGGCACCTTCTAGGAGGCCAAGAAGGAAGCCGCACAACACCTGCACTGTGTCTGCAACTTTCAAACTGCTAGAAGCTAGTGGCTTGCCACTGGCCTGCCTCTTCAATTGCCATTAGCATTCCAATGGAAGCTATTCTTGGACAACTTTGCTCTGCTTGCTGCTAGTTCTGCCCCAGCCTACCATAGAGAACCTTGCTCTTGCCTTGAGGCTCTGAGATGCCAAGAACTTGTCAACTTCAAAGGGCGGGCCGGGCTACATCTACTCAGCTGCCACAGTTTCTCCTTGCTAGACCTAGTGGGAAAGCATTTTGCTGAGATGCAGAAGGCAAGAAACGCAGCATACGGAGACGCGGAGCTGTCCCAAGTGCCGCTGCCTAGGCGTCTTTCCGCAGAAGGAGCGCCCCGGAGCGCACCGCAACCGGCGCCGTCATCTCTGCGCAAAGAGCCAAAATATTTTCAAACCCGCCAAAACTAATCCAAAAATATTTTCAAACCCGCCAAAATAGAAAACCAGACAGAAGAGATCAATACATTCGAAAAAACCTGACAAAACATGATCAAGCCCACCAAAGCTAATCCAAACACACCAAAAACTGGGCTAAACAGAATCAAAACAAATCAAAACAAATCGAAACCTTCTAAAAACCCACCAAAATATTTCAAAACCCGTCAAAACTAATCAAAACATTCCGAACACCCGCCAAAACATTCCGAACACCCGCCAAAAGGAATCCAAACATTCCAAAACCTGCCAACACAATAAAAACAACTCAAGAGAATACAAAACATTCTAAAACCCAACCAAAACATTCCGAAAACCCACGAAAACATCATAAAAAAAAATCAAAACCAACCAAAATATTCCGAAAACCCGCCAAAATAATTTAGACCCGCAAAACTCATCAAAACTTTCTGAAAAGATGCCAAAACATTAGAAAACCAGACAGAACTGATCAAAACATTGAAAAAACTAGGCAAAACATCATAAAAACAAATCAAAACCAACCAAAAAATTCCAAAAACCTGACAAAATAGTTTAGAACCCGCCAAAACTGATCAAAACATTCTGAAAAGATGCCAAAATACTAGAAAACCAGTCAGAAGTGATCGAAACTTTCAATAACTTGCCAAAACATAATCAAAACAAATGAAAGCAAACCAAAAACATTCCAAATACCCGCCAAAATATTTGAAAACCCGCCAAAAGGAATCCAAATATTCCACAACCTGCCAAGACAATAAAAACAACACAAGAGAAAACAAAACATTCTAAAACACCACCAAAACATTCCGAAAACCCGCCAAAACATCATAAAAACAAATCAAAACAAACCAAACAATAAGAGGAACACGGCAACATATTGGCAAGCAAGAGACGGAGAGCGCGGCACCTTCTAGGAGGCCAAGAAGGAAGCCGCACAACACCTGCACTGTGTCTGCAACTTTCAAACTGCTAGAAGCTAGTGGCTTGCCACTGGCCTGCCTCTTCAATTGCCATTAGCATTCCAATGGAAGCTATTCTTGGACAACTTTGCTCTGCTTGCTGCTAGTTCTGCCCCAGCCTACCATAGATAACCTTGCTCTTGCCTTGAGGCTCTGAGATGCCAAGAACTTGTCAACTTCAAAGGGCGGGCCGGGCTTCATCTACTCAGCTGCCACAGTTTCTCCTTGCTAGACCTAGTGGGAAAGCATTTTGCTGAGATGCAGAAGGCAAGAAACGCAGCATACGGAGACGCGGAGCTGTCCCAAGTGCCGCTGCCTAGGCGTCTTTCCGCAGAAGGAGCGCCCCGGAGCGCACCGCAACCGGCGCCGTCATCTCTGCGCAAAGAGCCAAAATATTTTAAAACCCGCCAAAACTAATCCAAAAATATTTTCAAACCCGCCAAAATAGAAAACCAGACAGAAGAGATCAATACATTCGAAAAAACCTGACAAAACATGATCAAGCCCACCAAAGCTAATCCAAACACACCAAAAACTGGGCTAAACAGAATCAAAACAAATCAAAACCTTCTAAAAACCCACCAAAATATTTCAAAACCCGTCAAAACTAATCAAAACATTCCGAAAACCGCCAAAACATTCCGAACACCCGCCAAAAGGAATCCAAACATTCCAAAACCTGCCAACACAATAAAAACAACTCAAGAGAATACAAAACATTCTAAAACCCAACCAACACATTCCGAAAACCCGCCAAAACATCATAAAAACAAATCAAAACCAACCAAAATATTCCGAAAACCCGCCAAAATAATTTAGACCCACAAAACTCATCAAAACATTCTAAAAAGATGCCAAAACATTAGAAAACCAGACAGAACTGATCAAAACATTCAAAAAACTTGGCAAAACATCATAAAAACAAATCAAAACCAACCAAAACATTCCAAAAACCCGACAAAATAGTTTAGATCCTGCCAAAACTGATCAAAACATTCGGAAAAGATGCCAAAATACTAGAAAACCAGTCAGAAGTGATCGAAACATTCAAAAAACCCGCCAAAATATAGTAAAAACAAAGCTAAAGAAACCAAAATATTATAAACAACCTCTAAAATATCTTAAAACCCGCCAAAACTGATCAAAACATTCTGAAAATCGGCCAACATATTAGAAAACCAGCCAGAACTGATCAAACCAAAAAAAAACCCTTGCCAAAACATAACAAAAAAAAATGAAAACCAAGCAAAACCTTCCAAATACATGCCAAAATATTTTAAACTAGACAAAACAAATCAAAACATTCCAAAACCCACAAAATAATATTAAAAAGAAATCAAAACCAACCAAAACATTCTAGAAAACCGACCAAAACATTCTGAAAACCCGCAAAATCAAAATAAAAACAAATCAAAACCAAGCAAAACATTCCAAAAACCCAACAAAATAGTTTAGAACCCGCCAAAACTGATCAAAACATTCTGAAAAGATGCCAAAATACTAGAAAACCAGTCAGAAGTGATCAAAACATTCAATAACTTGCCAAAACATAATCAAAACAAATGAAAGCAAACCCAAACATTCCAAATACCCGCCAAAAGATTTTAAAACCCGCCAAAAGGAATCCAAACGTTCCACAACCTGCCAACACAATAAAAACAACACAAGAGAAAACAAAACATTCTAAAACACCACCAAAACATTCCGAAAACCCGCCAAAACATCATCAAAACAAATCAAAACAAACCAAACAATAAGAGGAACACGGCAACATATTGGCAAGCAAGAGACGGAGAGCGCGGCACCTTCTAGGAGGCCAAGAAGGAAGCCGCACAACACCTGCACTGTGTCTGCAACTTTCAAACTGCTAGAAGCTAGTGGCTTGCCACTGGCCTGCCTCTTCAATTGCCATTAGCATTCCAATGGAAGCTATTCTTGGACAACTTTGCTCTGCTTGCTGCTAGTTCTGCCCCAGCCTACCATAGATAACCTTGCTCTTGCCTTGAGGCTCTGAGATGCCAAGAACTTGTCAACTTCAAAGGGCGGGCCGGGCTACATCTACTCAGCTGCCACAGTTTCTCCTTGCTAGACCTAGTGGGAAAGCATTTTGCTGAGATGCAGAAGGCAAGAAACGCAGCATACGGAGACGCGGAGCTGTCCCAAGTGCCGCTGCCTAGGCGTCTTTCCGCAGAAGGAGCGCCCCGGAGCGCACCGCAACCGGCGCCGTCATCTCTGCGCAAAGAGCCAAAATATTTTAAAACCCGCCAAAACTAATCCAAAAATATTTTCAAACCCGCCAAAATAGAAAACCAGACAGAAGAGATCAATACATTCGAAAAAACCTGACAAAACATGATCAAGCCCACCAAAGCTAATCCAAACACACCAAAAACTGGGCTAAACAGAATCAAAACAAATCAAAACAAATCAAAACCTTCTAAAAGCCCGCCAAAATATTTCAAAACCCGTCAAAACTAATCAAAATATTCCAAATACCCGCCAAAACATTCCGAACACCCACCAAAAGGAATCCAAACATTCCAAAACCTGTCAACACAATAAAAACAACTCAAGAGAATACCAAACATTCTAAAACCCAACCAACACATTCCGAAAACCCGCCAAAACATCATAAAAACAAATCAAAACCAACCAAAATATTCCGAAAACCCGCCAAAATAATTTAGACCCGCAAAACTCATCAAAACATTCTAAAAAGATGCCAAAACATTAGAAAACCAGACAGAACTGATCAAAACATTCAAAAAACTTGGCAAAACATCATAAAAACAAATCAAAACCAACCAAAACATTCCAAAAACCCGACAAAATAGTTTAGAACCTGCCAAAACTGATCAAAACATTCGGAAAAGATGCCAAAATACTAGAAAACCAGTCAGAAGTGATCGAAACATTCAAAAAACCCGCCAAAATATAGTAAAAACAAAGCTAAAGAAACCAAAATATTATAAACAACCTCTAAAATATCTTAAAACCCGCCAAAACTGATCAAAACATTCTGAAAATCGGCCAACATATTAGAAAACCAGCCAGAACTGATCAAACCAAAAAAAAACCCTTGCCAAAACATAACAAAAAAAAATGAAAACCAAGCAAAACCTTCCAAATACATGCCAAAATATTTTAAACTAGACAAAACAAATCAAAACATTCCAAAACCCACAAAATAATATTAAAAAGAAATCAAAACCAACCAAAACATTCTAGAAAACCGACCAAAACATTCTGAAAACCCGCAAAATCAAAATAAAAACAAATCAAAACCAAGCAAAACATTCCAAAAACCCAACAAAATAGTTTAGAACCCGCCAAAACTGATCAAAACATTCTGAAAAGATGCCAAAATACTAGAAAACCAGTCAGAAGTGATCAAAACATTCAATAACTTGCCAAAACATAATCAAAACAAATGAAAGCAAACCCAAACATTCCAAATACCCGCCAAAAGATTTTAAAACCCGCCAAAAGGAATCCAAACGTTCCACAACCTGCCAACACAATAAAAACAACACAAGAGAAAACAAAACATTCTAAAACACCACCAAAACATTCCGAAAACCCGCCAAAACATCATCAAAACAAATCAAAACAAACCAAACAATAAGAGGAACACGGCAACATATTGGCAAGCAAGAGACGGAGAGCGCGGCACCTTCTAGGAGGCCAAGAAGGAAGCCGCACAACACCTGCACTGTGTCTGCAACTTTCAAACTGCTAGAAGCTAGTGGCTTGCCACTGGCCTGCCTCTTCAATTGCCATTAGCATTCCAATGGAAGCTATTCTTGGACAACTTTGCTCTGCTTGCTGCTAGTTCTGCCCCAGCCTACCATAGATAACCTTGCTCTTGCCTTGAGGCTCTGAGATGCCAAGAACTTGTCAACTTCAAAGGGCGGGCCAGGCTACATCTACTCAGCTGCCACAGTTTCTCCTTGCTAGACCTAGTGGGAAAGCATTTTGCTGAGATGCAGAAGGCAAGAAACGCAGCATACGGAGACGCGGAGCTGTCCCAAGTGCCGCTGCCTAGGCGTCTTTCCGCAGAAGGAGCGCCCCGGAGCGCACCGCAACCGGCGCCGTCATCTCTGCGCAAAGAGCCAAAATATTTTAAAACCCGCCAAAACTAATCCAAAAATATTTTCAAACCCGCCAAAATAGAAAACCAGACAGAAGAGATCAATACATTCGAAAAAACCTGACAAAACATGATCAAGCCCACCAAAGCTAATCCAAACACACCAAAAACTGGGCTAAACAGAATCAAAACAAATCAAAACCTTCTAAAAGCCCGCCAAAATATTTCAAAACCCGTCAAAACTAATCAAAATATTCCAAATGCCCGCCAAAACATTCCGAACACCCGCCAAAAGGAATCCAAACATTCCAAAACCTGCCAACACAATAAAAACAACTCAAGAGAATACAAAACATTCTAAAACCCAACCAACACATTCCGAAAACCCGCCAAAACATCATAAAAACAAATCAAAACCAACCAAAATATTCCGAAAACCCGCCAAAATTATTTAGACCCACAAAACTCATCAAAACATTCTAAAAAGATGCCAAAACATTAGAAAACCAGACAGAACTGATCAAAACATTCAAAAAACTTGGCAAAACATCATAAAAACAAATCAAAACCAACCAAAACATTCCAAAAACCCGACAAAATAGTTTAGATCCTGCCAAAACTGATCAAAACATTCGGAAAAGATGCCAAAATACTAGAAAACCAGTCAGAAGTGATCAAAACATTCAAAAAACCCGCCAAAATATAGTAAAAACAAAGCTAAAGAAACCAAAATATTATAAACAACCTCTAAAATATCTTAAAACCCGCCAAAACTGATCAAAACATTCTGAAAATCGGCCAACATATTAGAAAACCAGCCAGAACTGATCAAACCAAAAAAAAACCCTTGCCAAAACATAACAAAAAAAAATGAAAACCAAGCAAAACCTTCCAAATACCCGCCAAAATATTTGAAAACCCGCCAAAAGGAATCCAAATATTCCACAACCTGCCAAGACAATAAAAATAACACAAGAGAAAACAAAACATTCTAAAACACCACCAAAACATTCCGAAAACCCACCAAAACATCATCAAAACAAATCAAAACAAACCAAACAATAGGAGGAACACGGCAACATATTGGCAAGCAAGAGACAGAGAGCGCGGCACCTTCTAGGAGGCCAAGAAGGAAGCCGCACAACACCTGCACTGTGTCTGCAACTTTCAAACTGCTAGAAGCTAGTGGCTTGCCACTGGCCTGCCTCTTCAATTGCCATTAGCATTCCAATGGAAGCTATTCTTGGACAACTTTGCTCTGCTTGCTGCTAGTTCTGCCCCAGCCTACCATAGAGAACCTTGCTCTTGCCTTGAGGCTCTGAGATGCCAAGAACTTGTCAACTTCAAAGGGCGGGCCGGGCTACATCTACTCAGCTGCCACAGTTTCTCCTTGCTAGACCTAGTGAGAAAGCATTTTGCTGAGATGCAGAAGGCAAGAAACGCAGCATACGGAGACGCGGAGCTGTCCCAAGTGCCGCTGCCTAGGCGTCTTTCCGCAGAAGGAGCGCCCCGGAGCGCACCGCAACCGGCGCCGTCATCTCTGCGCAAAGAGCCAAAATATTTTAAAACCCGCCAAAACTAATCCAAAAATATTTTCAAACCCGCCAAAATAGAAAACCAGACAGAAGAGATCAATACATTCGAAAAAACCTGACAAAACATGATCAAGCCCACCAAAGCTAATCCAAACACACCAAAAACTGGGCTAAACAGAATCAAAACAAATCAAAACCTTCTAAAAGCCCGCCAAAATATTTCAAAACCCGTCAAAACTAATCAAAATATTCCAAATGCCCGCCAAAACATTCCGAACACCCACCAAAAGGAATCCAAACATTCCAAAACCTGCCAACACAATAAAAACTACTCAAGAGAATACAAAACATTCTAAAACCCAACCAACACATTCCGAAAACCCGCCAAAACATCATAAAAACAAATCAAAACCAACCAAAATATTCCGAAAACCCGCCAAAATTATTTAGACCCACAAAACTCATCAAAACATTCTAAAAAGATGCCAAAACATTAGAAAACCAGACAGAACTGATCAAAACATTCAAAAAACTTGGCAAAACATCATAAAAACAAATCAAAACCAACCAAAACATTCCAAAAACCCGACAAAATAGTTTAGAACCTGCCAAAACTGATCAAAACATTCGGAAAAGATGCCAAAATACTAGAAAACCAGTCAGAAGTGATCGAAACATTCAAAAAACCCGCCAAAATATAGTAAAAACAAAGCTAAAGAAACCAAAATATTATAAACAACCTCTAAAATATCTTAAAACCCGCCAAAACTGATCAAAACATTCTGAAAATCGGCCAACATATTAGAAAACCAGCCAGAACTGATCAAACCAAAAAAAAACCCTTGCCAAAACATAACAAAAAAAAATGAAAACCAAGCAAAACCTTCCAAATACATGCCAAAATATTTTAAACTAGACAAAACAAATCAAAACATTCCAAAACCCACAAAATAATATTAAAAAGAAATCAAAACCAACCAAAACATTCTAGAAAACCGACCAAAACATTCTGAAAACCCGCAAAATCAAAATAAAAACAAATCAAAACCAAGCAAAACATTCCAAAAACCCAACAAAATAGTTTAGAACCCGCCAAAACTGATCAAAACATTCTGAAAAGATGCCAAAATACTAGAAAACCAGACAGAAGAGATCAATACATTCGAAAAAACCTGACAAAACATGATCAAGCCCACCAAAGCTAATCCAAACACACCAAAAACTGGGCTAAACAGAATCAAAACAAATCAAAACAAATCGAAACCTTCTAAAAACCCACCAAAATATTTCAAAACCCGTCAAAACTAATCAAAACATTCCGAACACCCGCCAAAACATTCCGAACACCCGCCAAAAGGAATCCAAACATTCCAAAACCTGCCAACACAATAAAAACAACTCAAGAGAATACAAAACATTCTAAAACCCAACCAAAACATTCCGAAAACCCACCAAAACATCATAAAAAAAAAAATCAAAACCAACCAAAATATTCCGAAAACCCGCCAAAATAATTTAGACCCGCAAAACTCATCAAAACTTTCTGAAAAGATGCCAAAACATTAGAAAACCAGACAGAACTGATCAAAACATTGAAAAAACTAGGCAAAACATCATAAAAACAAATCAAAACCAACCAAAAAATTCCAAAAACCTGACAAAATAGTTTAGAACCCGCCAAAACTGATCAAAACATTCTGAAAAGATGCCAAAATACTAGAAAACCAGTCAGAAGTGATCGAAACTTTCAATAATTTGCCAAAACATAATCAAAACAAATGAAAGCAAACCAAAAACATTCCAAATACCCGCCAAAATATTTGAAAACCCGCCAAAAGGAATCCAAATATTCCACAACCTGCCAAGACAATAAAAACAACACAAGAGAAAACAAAACATTCTAAAACACCACCAAAACATTCCGAAAACCCACCAAAACATCATCAAAACAAATCAAAACAAACCAAACAATAGGAGGAACACGGCAACATATTGGCAAGCAAGAGACAGAGAGCGCGGCACCTTCTAGGAGGCCAAGAAGGAAGCCGCACAACACCTGCACTGTGTCTGCAACTTTCAAACTGCTAGAAGCTAGTGGCTTGCCACTGGCCTGCCTCTTCAATTGCCATTAGCATTCCAATGGAAGCTATTCTTGGACAACTTTGCTCTGCTTGCTGCTAGTTCTGCCCCAGCCTACCATAGAGAACCTTGCTCTTGCCTTGAGGCTCTGAGATGCCAAGAACTTGTCAACTTCAAAGGGCGGGCCGGGCTACATCTACTCAGCTGCCACAGTTTCTCCTTGCTAGACCTAGTGGGAAAGCATTTTGCTGAGATGCAGAAGGCAAGAAACGCAGCATACGGAGACGCGGAGCTGTCCCAAGTGCCGCTGCCTAGGCGTCTTTCCGCAGAAGGAGCGCCCCGGAGCGCACCGCAACCGGCGCCGTCATCTCTGCGCAAAGAGCCAAAATATTTTAAAACCCGCCAAAACTAATCCAAAAATATTTTCAAACCCGCCAAAATAGAAAACCAGACAGAAGAGATCAATACATTCGAAAAAACCTGACAAAACATGATCAAGCCCACCAAAGCTAATCCAAACACACCAAAAACTGGGCTAAACAGAATCAAAACAAATCAAAACCTTCTAAAAGCCCGCCAAAATATTTCAAAACCCGTCAAAACTAATCAAAATATTCCAAATGCCCGCCAAAACATTCCGAACACCCACCAAAAGGAATCCAAACATTCCAAAACCTGCCAACACAATAAAAACAACTCAAGAGAATACAAAACATTCTAAAACCCAACCAACACATTCCAAAAACCCGCCAACACATCATAAAAACAAATCAAAACCAACCAAAATATTCCGAAAACCCGCCAAAATTATTTAGACCCACAAAACTCATCAAAACATTCTAAAAAGATGCCAAAACATTAGAAAACCAGACAGAACTGATCAAAACATTCAAAAAACTTGGCAAAACATCATAAAAACAAATCAAAACCAACCAAAACATTCCAAAAACCCGACAAAATAGTTTAGAACCTGCCAAAACTGATCAAAACATTCGGAAAAGATGCCAAAATACTAGAAAACCAGTCAGAAGTGATCGAAACATTCAAAAAACCCGCCAAAATATAGTAAAAACAAAGCTAAAGAAACCAAAATATTATAAACAACCTCTAAAATATCTTAAAACCCGCCAAAACTGATCAAAACATTCTGAAAATCGGCCAACATATTAGAAAACCAGCCAGAACTGATCAAACCAAAAAAAAACCCTTGCCAAAACATAACAAAAAAAAAATGAAAACCAAGCAAAACCTTCCAAATACATGCCAAAATATTTTAAACTAGACAAAACAAATCAAAACATTCCAAAACCCACAAAATAATATTAAAAAGAAATCAAAACCAACCAAAACATTCTAGAAAACCGACCAAAACATTCTGAAAACCCGCAAAATCAAAATAAAAACAAATCAAAACCAAGCAAAACATTCCAAAAACCCAACAAAATAGTTTAGAACCCGCCAAAACTGATCAAAACATTCTGAAAAGATGCCAAAATACTAGAAAACCAGACAGAAGAGATCAATACATTCGAAAAAACCTGACAAAACATGATCAAGCCCACCAAAGCTAATCCAAACACACCAAAAACTGGGCTAAACAGAATCAAAACAAATCAAAACAAATCGAAACCTTCTAAAAACCCACCAAAATATTTCAAAACCCGTCAAAACTAATCAAAACATTCCGAACACCCGCCAAAACATTCCGAACACCCGCCAAAAGGAATCCAAACATTCCAAAACCTGCCAACACAATAAAAACAACTCAAGAGAATACAAAACATTCTAAAACCCAACCAAAACATTCCGAAAACCCACCAAAACATCATAAAAAAAAAATCAAAACCAACCAAAATATTCCGAAAACCCGCCAAAATAATTTAGACCCGCAAAACTCATCAAAACTTTCTGAAAAGATGCCAAAACATTAGAAAACCAGACAGAACTGATCAAAACATTGAAAAAACTAGGCAAAACATCATAAAAACAAATCAAAACCAACCAAAAAATTCCAAAAACCTGACAAAATAGTTTAGAACCCGCCAAAACTGATCAAAACATTCTGAAAAGATGCCAAAATACTAGAAAACCAGTCAGAAGTGATCGAAACTTTCAATAATTTGCCAAAACATAATCAAAACAAATGAAAGCAAACCAAAAACATTCCAAATACCCGCCAAAATATTTGAAAACCCGCCAAAAGGAATCCAAATATTCCACAACCTGCCAAGACAATAAAAACAACACAAGAGAAAACAAAACATTCTAAAACACCACCAAAACATTCCGAAAACCCACCAAAACATCATCAAAACAAATCAAAACAAACCAAACAATAGGAGGAACACGGCAACATATTGGCAAGCAAGAGACAGAGAGCGCGGCACCTTCTAGGAGGCCAAGAAGGAAGCCGCACAACACCTGCACTGTGTCTGCAACTTTCAAACTGCTAGAAGCTAGTGGCTTGCCACTGGCCTGCCTCTTCAATTGCCATTAGCATTCCAATGGAAGCTATTCTTGGACAACTTTGCTCTGCTTGCTGCTAGTTCTGCCCCAGCCTACCATAGAGAACCTTGCTCTTGCCTTGAGGCTCTGAGATGCCAAGAACTTGTCAACTTCAAAGGGCGGGCCGGGCTACATCTACTCAGCTGCCACAGTTTCTCCTTGCTAGACCTAGTGGGAAAGCATTTTGCTGAGATGCAGAAGGCAAGAAACGCAGCATACGGAGACGCGGAGCTGTCCCAAGTGCCGCTGCCTAGGCGTCTTTCCGCAGAAGGAGCGCCCCGGAGCGCACCGCAACCGGCGCCGTCATCTCTGCGCAAAGAGCCAAAATATTTTAAAACCCGCCAAAACTAATCCAAAAATATTTTCAAACCCGCCAAAATAGAAAACCAGACAGAAGAGATCAATACATTCGAAAAAACCTGACAAAACATGATCAAGCCCACCAAAGCTAATCCAAACACACCAAAAACTGGGCTAAACAGAATCAAAACAAATCAAAACCTTCTAAAAGCCCGCCAAAATATTTCAAAACCCGTCAAAACTAATCAAAATATTCCAAATGCCCGCCAAAACATTCCGAACACCCACCAAAAGGAATCCAAACATTCCAAAACCTGCCAACACAATAAAAACAACTCAAGAGAATACAAAACATTCTAAAACCCAACCAACACATTCCGAAAACCCGCCAAAACATCATAAAAACAAATCAAAACCAACCAAAATATTCCGAAAACCCGCCAAAATTATTTAGACCCACAAAACTCATCAAAACATTCTAAAAAGATGCCAAAACATTAGAAAACCAGACAGAACTGATCAAAACATTCAAAAAACTTGGCAAAACATCATAAAAACAAATCAAAACCAACCAAAACATTCCAAAAACCCGACAAAATAGTTTAGAACCTGCCAAAACTGATCAAAACATTCGGAAAAGATGCCAAAATACTAGAAAACCAGTCAGAAGTGATCGAAACATTCAAAAAACCCGCCAAAATATAGTAAAAACAAAGCTAAAGAAACCAAAATATTATAAACAACCTCTAAAATATCTTAAAACCCGCCAAAACTGATCAAAACATTCTGAAAATCGGCCAACATATTAGAAAACCAGCCAGAACTGATCAAACCAAAAAAAAACCCTTGCCAAAACATAACAAAAAAAAATGAAAACCAAGCAAAACCTTCCAAATACATGCCAAAATATTTTAAACTAGACAAAACAAATCAAAACATTCCAAAACCCACAAAATAATATTAAAAAGAAATCAAAACCAACCAAAACATTCTAGAAAACCGACCAAAACATTCTGAAAACCCGCAAAATCAAAATAAAAACAAATCAAAACCAAGCAAAACATTCCAAAAACCCAACAAAATAGTTTAGAACCCGCCAAAACTGATCAAAACATTCTGAAAAGATGCCAAAATACTAGAAAACCAGACAGAAGAGATCAATACATTCGAAAAAACCTGACAAAACATGATCAAGCCCACCAAAGCTAATCCAAACACACCAAAAACTGGGCTAAACAGAATCAAAACAAATCAAAACAAATCGAAACCTTCTAAAAACCCACCAAAATATTTCAAAACCCGTCAAAACTAATCAAAACATTCCGAACACCCGCCAAAACATTCCGAACACCCGCCAAAAGGAATCCAAACATTCCAAAACCTGCCAACACAATAAAAACAACTCAAGAGAATACAAAACATTCTAAAACCCAACCAAAACATTCCGAAAACCCACCAAAACATCATAAAAAAAAAATCAAAACCAACCAAAATATTCCGAAAACCCGCCAAAATAATTTAGACCCGCAAAACTCATCAAAACTTTCTGAAAAGATGCCAAAACATTAGAAAACCAGACAGAACTGATCAAAACATTGAAAAAACTAGGCAAAACATCATAAAAACAAATCAAAACCAACCAAAAAATTCCAAAAACCTGACAAAATAGTTTAGAACCCGCCAAAACTGATCAAAACATTCTGAAAAGATGCCAAAATACTAGAAAACCAGTCAGAAGTGATCGAAACTTTCAATAATTTGCCAAAACATAATCAAAACAAATGAAAGCAAACCAAAAACATTCCAAATACCCGCCAAAATATTTGAAAACCCGCCAAAAGGAATCCAAATATTCCACAACCTGCCAAGACAATAAAAACAACACAAGAGAAAACAAAACATTCTAAAACACCACCAAAACATTCCGAAAACCCACCAAAACATCATCAAAACAAATCAAAACAAACCAAACAATAGGAGGAACACGGCAACATATTGGCAAGCAAGAGACAGAGAGCGCGGCACCTTCTAGGAGGCCAAGAAGGAAGCCGCACAACACCTGCACTGTGTCTGCAACTTTCAAACTGCTAGAAGCTAGTGGCTTGCCACTGGCCTGCCTCTTCAATTGCCATTAGCATTCCAATGGAAGCTATTCTTGGACAACTTTGCTCTGCTTGCTGCTAGTTCTGCCCCAGCCTACCATAGAGAACCTTGCTCTTGCCTTGAGGCTCTGAGATGCCAAGAACTTGTCAACTTCAAAGGGCGGGCCGGGCTACATCTACTCAGCTGCCACAGTTTCTCCTTGCTAGACCTAGTGGGAAAGCATTTTGCTGAGATGCAGAAGGCAAGAAACGCAGCATACGGAGACGCGGAGCTGTCCCAAGTGCCGCTGCCTAGGCGTCTTTCCGCAGAAGGAGCGCCCCGGAGCGCACCGCAACCGGCGCCGTCATCTCTGCGCAAAGAGCCAAAATATTTTAAAACCCGCCAAAACTAATCCAAAAATATTTTCAAACCCGCCAAAATAGAAAACCAGACAGAAGAGATCAATACATTCGAAAAAACCTGACAAAACATGATCAAGCCCACCAAAGCTAATCCAAACACACCAAAAACTGGGCTAAACAGAATCAAAACAAATCAAAACCTTCTAAAAGCCCGCCAAAATATTTCAAAACCCGTCAAAACTAATCAAAATATTCCAAATGCCCGCCAAAACATTCCGAACACCCACCAAAAGGAATCCAAACATTCCAAAACCTGCCAACACAATAAAAACAACTCAAGAGAATACAAAACATTCTAAAACCCAACCAACACATTCCGAAAACCCGCCAAAACATCATAAAAACAAATCAAAACCAACCAAAATATTCCGAAAACCCGCCAAAATTATTTAGACCCACAAAACTCATCAAAACATTCTAAAAAGATGCCAAAACATTAGAAAACCAGACAGAACTGATCAAAACATTCAAAAAACTTGGCAAAACATCATAAAAACAAATCAAAACCAACCAAAACATTCCAAAAACCCGACAAAATAGTTTAGAACCTGCCAAAACTGATCAAAACATTCGGAAAAGATGCCAAAATACTAGAAAACCAGTCAGAAGTGATCGAAACATTCAAAAAACCCGCCAAAATATAGTAAAAACAAAGCTAAAGAAACCAAAATATTATAAACAACCTCTAAAATATCTTAAAACCCGCCAAAACTGATCAAAACATTCTGAAAATCGGCCAACATATTAGAAAACCAGCCAGAACTGATCAAACCAAAAAAAAACCCTTGCCAAAACATAACAAAAAAAAATGAAAACCAAGCAAAACCTTCCAAATACATGCCAAAATATTTTAAACTAGACAAAACAAATCAAAACATTCCAAAACCCACAAAATAATATTAAAAAGAAATCAAAACCAACCAAAACATTCTAGAAAACCGACCAAAACATTCTGAAAACCCGCAAAATCAAAATAAAAACAAATCAAAACCAAGCAAAACATTCCAAAAACCCAACAAAATAGTTTAGAACCCGCCAAAACTGATCAAAACATTCTGAAAAGATGCCAAAATACTAGAAAACCAGACAGAAGAGATCAATACATTCGAAAAAACCTGACAAAACATGATCAAGCCCACCAAAGCTAATCCAAACACACCAAAAACTGGGCTAAACAGAATCAAAACAAATCAAAACAAATCGAAACCTTCTAAAAACCCACCAAAATATTTCAAAACCCGTCAAAACTAATCAAAACATTCCGAACACCCGCCAAAACATTCCGAACACCCGCCAAAAGGAATCCAAACATTCCAAAACCTGCCAACACAATAAAAACAACTCAAGAGAATACAAAACATTCTAAAACCCAACCAAAACATTCCGAAAACCCACCAAAACATCATAAAAAAAAAATCAAAACCAACCAAAATATTCCGAAAACCCGCCAAAATAATTTAGACCCGCAAAACTCATCAAAACTTTCTGAAAAGATGCCAAAACATTAGAAAACCAGACAGAACTGATCAAAACATTGAAAAAACTAGGCAAAACATCATAAAAACAAATCAAAACCAACCAAAAAATTCCAAAAACCTGACAAAATAGTTTAGAACCCGCCAAAACTGATCAAAACATTCTGAAAAGATGCCAAAATACTAGAAAACCAGTCAGAAGTGATCGAAACTTTCAATAATTTGCCAAAACATAATCAAAACAAATGAAAGCAAACCAAAAACATTCCAAATACCCGCCAAAATATTTGAAAACCCGCCAAAAGGAATCCAAATATTCCACAACCTGCCAAGACAATAAAAACAACACAAGAGAAAACAAAACATTCTAAAACACCACCAAAACATTCCGAAAACCCACCAAAACATCATCAAAACAAATCAAAACAAACCAAACAATAGGAGGAACACGGCAACATATTGGCAAGCAAGAGACAGAGAGCGCGGCACCTTCTAGGAGGCCAAGAAGGAAGCCGCACAACACCTGCACTGTGTCTGCAACTTTCAAACTGCTAGAAGCTAGTGGCTTGCCACTGGCCTGCCTCTTCAATTGCCATTAGCATTCCAATGGAAGCTATTCTTGGACAACTTTGCTCTGCTTGCTGCTAGTTCTGCCCCAGCCTACCATAGAGAACCTTGCTCTTGCCTTGAGGCTCTGAGATGCCAAGAACTTGTCAACTTCAAAGGGCGGGCCGGGCTACATCTACTCAGCTGCCACAGTTTCTCCTTGCTAGACCTAGTGGGAAAGCATTTTGCTGAGATGCAGAAGGCAAGAAACGCAGCATACGGAGACGCGGAGCTGTCCCAAGTGCCGCTGCCTAGGCGTCTTTCCGCAGAAGGAGCGCCCCGGAGCGCACCGCAACCGGCGCCGTCATCTCTGCGCAAAGAGCCAAAATATTTTAAAACCCGCCAAAACTAATCCAAAAATATTTTCAAACCCGCCAAAATAGAAAACCAGACAGAAGAGATCAATACATTCGAAAAAACCTGACAAAACATGATCAAGCCCACCAAAGCTAATCCAAACACACCAAAAACTGGGCTAAACAGAATCAAAACAAATCAAAACCTTCTAAAAGCCCGCCAAAATATTTCAAAACCCGTCAAAACTAATCAAAATATTCCAAATGCCCGCCAAAACATTCCGAACACCCACCAAAAGGAATCCAAACATTCCAAAACCTGCCAACACAATAAAAACAACTCAAGAGAATACAAAACATTCTAAAACCCAACCAACACATTCCGAAAACCCGCCAAAACATCATAAAAACAAATCAAAACCAACCAAAATATTCCGAAAACCCGCCAAAATTATTTAGACCCACAAAACTCATCAAAACTTTCTAAAAAGATGCCAAAACATTAGAAAACCAGACAGAACTGATCAAAACATTGAAAAAACTAGGCAAAACATCATAAAAACAAATCAAAACCAACCAAAACATTCCAAAAACCCGACAAAATAGTTTAGAACCTGCCAAAACTGATCAAAACATTCGGAAAAGATGCCAAAATACTAGAAAACCAGTCAGAAGTGATCGAAACATTCAAAAAACCCGCCAAAATATAGTAAAAACAAAGCTAAAGAAACCAAAATATTATAAACAACCTCTAAAATATCTTAAAACCCGCCAAAACTGATCAAAACATTCTGAAAATCGGCCAACATATTAGAAAACCAGCCAGAACTGATCAAACCAAAAAAAAACCCTTGCCAAAACATAACAAAAAAAATGAAAACCAAGCAAAACCTTCCAAATACATGCCAAAATATTTTAAACTAGACAAAACAAATCAAAACATTCCAAAACCCACAAAATAATATTAAAAAGAAATCAAAACCAACCAAAACATTCTAGAAAACCGACCAAAACATTCTGAAAACCCGCAAAATCAAAATAAAAACAAATCAAAACCAAGCAAAACATTCCAAAAACCCAACAAAATAGTTTAGAACCCGCCAAAACTGATCAAAACATTCTGAAAAGATGCCAAAATACTAGAAAACCAGACAGAAGAGATCAATACATTCGAAAAAACCTGACAAAACATGATCAAGCCCACCAAAGCTAATCCAAACACACCAAAAACTGGGCTAAACAGAATCAAAACAAATCAAAACAAATCGAAACCTTCTAAAAACCCACCAAAATATTTCAAAACCCGTCAAAACTAATCAAAACATTCCGAACACCCGCCAAAACATTCCGAACACCCGCCAAAAGGAATCCAAACATTCCAAAACCTGCCAACACAATAAAAACAACTCAAGAGAATACAAAACATTCTAAAACCCAACCAAAACATTCCGAAAACCCACCAAAACATCATAAAAAAAAAATCAAAACCAACCAAAATATTCCGAAAACCCGCCAAAATAATTTAGACCCGCAAAACTCATCAAAACTTTCTGAAAAGATGCCAAAACATTAGAAAACCAGACAGAACTGATCAAAACATTGAAAAAACTAGGCAAAACATCATAAAAACAAATCAAAACCAACCAAAAAATTCCAAAAACCTGACAAAATAGTTTAGAACCCGCCAAAACTGATCAAAACATTCTGAAAAGATGCCAAAATACTAGAAAACCAGTCAGAAGTGATCGAAACTTTCAATAATTTGCCAAAACATAATCAAAACAAATGAAAGCAAACCAAAAACATTCCAAATACCCGCCAAAATATTTGAAAACCCGCCAAAAGGAATCCAAATATTCCACAACCTGCCAAGACAATAAAAACAACACAAGAGAAAACAAAACATTCTAAAACACCACCAAAACATTCCGAAAACCCACCAAAACATCATCAAAACAAATCAAAACAAACCAAACAATAGGAGGAACACGGCAACATATTGGCAAGCAAGAGACAGAGAGCGCGGCACCTTCTAGGAGGCCAAGAAGGAAGCCGCACAACACCTGCACTGTGTCTGCAACTTTCAAACTGCTAGAAGCTAGTGGCTTGCCACTGGCCTGCCTCTTCAATTGCCATTAGCATTCCAATGGAAGCTATTCTTGGACAACTTTGCTCTGCTTGCTGCTAGTTCTGCCCCAGCCTACCATAGAGAACCTTGCTCTTGCCTTGAGGCTCTGAGATGCCAAGAACTTGTCAACTTCAAAGGGCGGGCCGGGCTACATCTACTCAGCTGCCACAGTTTCTCCTTGCTAGACCTAGTGGGAAAGCATTTTGCTGAGATGCAGAAGGCAAGAAACGCAGCATACGGAGACGCGGAGCTGTCCCAAGTGCCGCTGCCTAGGCGTCTTTCCGCAGAAGGAGCGCCCCGGAGCGCACCGCAACCGGCGCCGTCATCTCTGCGCAAAGAGCCAAAATATTTTAAAACCCGCCAAAACTAATCCAAAAATATTTTCAAACCCGCCAAAATAGAAAACCAGACAGAAGAGATCAATACATTCGAAAAAACCTGACAAAACATGATCAAGCCCACCAAAGCTAATCCAAACACACCAAAAACTGGGCTAAACAGAATCAAAACAAATCAAAACCTTCTAAAAGCCCGCCAAAATATTTCAAAACCCGTCAAAACTAATCAAAATATTCCA
Source organism: Passer domesticus (assembly GCF_036417665.1). NCBI lineage: Eukaryota > Metazoa > Chordata > Aves > Passeriformes > Passeridae > Passer > Passer domesticus. Next base: position 66,207,541 of record NC_087478.1, read on the forward strand.
AATGCCCGCCAAAACATTCCGAACACCCACCAAAAGGAATCCAAACATTCCAAAACCTGCCAACACAATAAAAACAACTCAAGAGAATACAAAACATTCTAAAACCCAACCAACACATTCCGAAAACCCGCCAAAACATCATAAAAACAAATCAAAACCAACCAAAATATTCCGAAAACCCGCCAAAATTATTTAGACCCACAAAACTCATCAAAACTTTCTAAAAAGATGCCAAAACATTAGAAAACCAGACAGAACTGATCAAAACATTCAAAAAACTTGGCAAAACATCATAAAAACAAATCAAAACCAACCAAAACATTCCAAAAACCCGACAAAATAGTTTAGAACCTGCCAAAACTGATCAAAACATTCGGAAAAGATGCCAAAATACTAGAAAACCAGTCAGAAGTGATCGAAACATTCAAAAAACCCGCCAAAATATAGTAAAAACAAAGCTAAAGAAACCAAAATATTATAAACAACCTCTAAAATATCTTAAAACCCGCCAAAACTGATCAAAACATTCTGAAAATCGGCCAACATATTAGAAAACCAGCCAGAACTGATCAAACCAAAAAAAAACCCTTGCCAAAACATAACAAAAAAAATGAAAACCAAGCAAAACCTTCCAAATACATGCCAAAATATTTTAAACTAGACAAAACAAATCAAAACATTCCAAAACCCACAAAATAATATTAAAAAGAAATCAAAACCAACCAAAACATTCTAGAAAACCGACCAAAACATTCTGAAAACCCGCAAAATCAAAATAAAAACAAATCAAAACCAAGCAAAACATTCCAAAAACCCAACAAAATAGTTTAGAACCCGCCAAAACTGATCAAAACATTCTGAAAAGATGCCAAAATACTAGAAAACCAGACAGAAGAGATCAATACATTCGAAAAAACCTGACAAAACATGATCAAGCCCACCAAAGCTAATCCAAACACACCAAAAACTGGGCTAAACAGAATCAAAACAAATCAAAACAAATCGAAACCTTCTAAAAACCCACCAAAATATTTCAAAACCCGTCAAAACTAATCAAAACATTCCGAACACCCGCCAAAACATTCCGAACACCCGCCAAAAGGAATCCAAACATTCCAAAACCTGCCAACACAATAAAAACAACTCAAGAGAATACAAAACATTCTAAAACCCAACCAAAACATTCCGAAAACCCACCAAAACATCATAAAAAAAAAATCAAAACCAACCAAAATATTCCGAAAACCCGCCAAAATAATTTAGACCCGCAAAACTCATCAAAACTTTCTGAAAAGATGCCAAAACATTAGAAAACCAGACAGAACTGATCAAAACATTGAAAAAACTAGGCAAAACATCATAAAAACAAATCAAAACCAACCAAAAAATTCCAAAAACCTGACAAAATAGTTTAGAACCCGCCAAAACTGATCAAAACATTCTGAAAAGATGCCAAAATACTAGAAAACCAGTCAGAAGTGATCGAAACTTTCAATAATTTGCCAAAACATAATCAAAACAAATGAAAGCAAACCAAAAACATTCCAAATACCCGCCAAAATATTTGAAAACCCGCCAAAAGGAATCCAAATATTCCACAACCTGCCAAGACAATAAAAACAACACAAGAGAAAACAAAACATTCTAAAACACCACCAAAACATTCCGAAAACCCACCAAAACATCATCAAAACAAATCAAAACAAACCAAACAATAGGAGGAACACGGCAACATATTGGCAAGCAAGAGACAGAGAGCGCGGCACCTTCTAGGAGGCCAAGAAGGAAGCCGCACAACACCTGCACTGTGTCTGCAACTTTCAAACTGCTAGAAGCTAGTGGCTTGCCACTGGCCTGCCTCTTCAATTGCCATTAGCATTCCAATGGAAGCTATTCTTGGACAACTTTGCTCTGCTTGCTGCTAGTTCTGCCCCAGCCTACCATAGAGAACCTTGCTCTTGCCTTGAGGCTCTGAGATGCCAAGAACTTGTCAACTTCAAAGGGCGGGCCGGGCTACATCTACTCAGCTGCCACAGTTTCTCCTTGCTAGACCTAGTGGGAAAGCATTTTGCTGAGATGCAGAAGGCAAGAAACGCAGCATACGGAGACGCGGAGCTGTCCCAAGTGCCGCTGCCTAGGCGTCTTTCCGCAGAAGGAGCGCCCCGGAGCGCACCGCAACCGGCGCCGTCATCTCTGCGCAAAGAGCCAAAATATTTTAAAACCCGCCAAAACTAATCCAAAAATATTTTCAAACCCGCCAAAATAGAAAACCAGACAGAAGAGATCAATACATTCGAAAAAACCTGACAAAACATGATCAAGCCCACCAAAGCTAATCCAAACACACCAAAAACTGGGCTAAACAGAATCAAAACAAATCAAAACCTTCTAAAAGCCCGCCAAAATATTTCAAAACCCGTCAAAACTAATCAAAATATTCCAAATGCCCGCCAAAACATTCCGAACACCCACCAAAAGGAATCCAAACATTCCAAAACCTGCCAACACAATAAAAACAACTCAAGAGAATACAAAACATTCTAAAACCCAACCAACACATTCCGAAAACCCGCCAAAACATCATAAAAACAAATCAAAACCAACCAAAATATTCCGAAAACCCGCCAAAATTATTTAGACCCACAAAACTCATCAAAACATTCTAAAAAGATGCCAAAACATTAGAAAACCAGACAGAACTGATCAAAACATTCAAAAAACTTGGCAAAACATCATAAAAACAAATCAAAACCAACCAAAACATTCCAAAAACCCGACAAAATAGTTTAGAACCTGCCAAAACTGATCAAAACATTCGGAAAAGATGCCAAAATACTAGAAAACCAGTCAGAAGTGATCGAAACATTCAAAAAACCCGCCAAAATATAGTAAAAACAAAGCTAAAGAAACCAAAATATTATAAACAACCTCTAAAATATCTTAAAACCCGCCAAAACTGATCAAAACATTCTGAAAATCGGCCAACATATTAGAAAACCAGCCAGAACTGATCAAACCAAAAAAAAACCCTTGCCAAAACATAACAAAAAAAATGAAAACCAAGCAAAACCTTCCAAATACATGCCAAAATATTTTAAACTAGACAAAACAAATCAAAACATTCCAAAACCCACAAAATAATATTAAAAAGAAATCAAAACCAACCAAAACATTCTAGAAAACCGACCAAAACATTCTGAAAACCCGCAAAATCAAAATAAAAACAAATCAAAACCAAGCAAAACATTCCAAAAACCCAACAAAATAGTTTAGAACCCGCCAAAACTGATCAAAACATTCTGAAAAGATGCCAAAATACTAGAAAACCAGACAGAAGAGATCAATACATTCGAAAAAACCTGACAAAACATGATCAAGCCCACCAAAGCTAATCCAAACACACCAAAAACTGGGCTAAACAGAATCAAAACAAATCAAAACAAATCGAAACCTTCTAAAAACCCACCAAAATATTTCAAAACCCGTCAAAACTAATCAAAACATTCCGAACACCCGCCAAAACATTCCGAACACCCGCCAAAAGGAATCCAAACATTCCAAAACCTGCCAACACAATAAAAACAACTCAAGAGAATACAAAACATTCTAAAACCCAACCAAAACATTCCGAAAACCCACCAAAACATCATAAAAAAAAAATCAAAACCAACCAAAATATTCCGAAAACCCGCCAAAATAATTTAGACCCGCAAAACTCATCAAAACTTTCTGAAAAGATGCCAAAACATTAGAAAACCAGACAGAACTGATCAAAACATTGAAAAAACTAGGCAAAACATCATAAAAACAAATCAAAACCAACCAAAAAATTCCAAAAACCTGACAAAATAGTTTAGAACCCGCCAAAACTGATCAAAACATTCTGAAAAGATGCCAAAATACTAGAAAACCAGTCAGAAGTGATCGAAACTTTCAATAATTTGCCAAAACATAATCAAAACAAATGAAAGCAAACCAAAAACATTCCAAATACCCGCCAAAATATTTGAAAACCCGCCAAAAGGAATCCAAATATTCCACAACCTGCCAAGACAATAAAAACAACACAAGAGAAAACAAAACATTCTAAAACACCACCAAAACATTCCGAAAACCCACCAAAACATCATCAAAACAAATCAAAACAAACCAAACAATAGGAGGAACACGGCAACATATTGGCAAGCAAGAGACAGAGAGCGCGGCACCTTCTAGGAGGCCAAGAAGGAAGCCGCACAACACCTGCACTGTGTCTGCAACTTTCAAACTGCTAGAAGCTAGTGGCTTGCCACTGGCCTGCCTCTTCAATTGCCATTAGCATTCCAATGGAAGCTATTCTTGGACAACTTTGCTCTGCTTGCTGCTAGTTCTGCCCCAGCCTACCATAGAGAACCTTGCTCTTGCCTTGAGGCTCTGAGATGCCAAGAACTTGTCAACTTCAAAGGGCGGGCCGGGCTACATCTACTCAGCTGCCACAGTTTCTCCTTGCTAGACCTAGTGGGAAAGCATTTTGCTGAGATGCAGAAGGCAAGAAACGCAGCATACGGAGACGCGGAGCTGTCCCAAGTGCCGCTGCCTAGGCGTCTTTCCGCAGAAGGAGCGCCCCGGAGCGCACCGCAACCGGCGCCGTCATCTCTGCGCAAAGAGCCAAAATATTTTAAAACCCGCCAAAACTAATCCAAAAATATTTTCAAACCCGCCAAAATAGAAAACCAGACAGAAGAGATCAATACATTCGAAAAAACCTGACAAAACATGATCAAGCCCACCAAAGCTAATCCAAACACACCAAAAACTGGGCTAAACAGAATCAAAACAAATCAAAACCTTCTAAAAGCCCGCCAAAATATTTCAAAACCCGTCAAAACTAATCAAAATATTCCAAATGCCCGCCAAAACATTCCGAACACCCACCAAAAGGAATCCAAACATTCCAAAACCTGCCAACACAATAAAAACAACTCAAGAGAATACAAAACATTCTAAAACCCAACCAACACATTCCGAAAACCCGCCAAAACATCATAAAAACAAATCAAAACCAACCAAAATATTCCGAAAACCCGCCAAAATTATTTAGACCCACAAAACTCATCAAAACATTCTAAAAAGATGCCAAAACATTAGAAAACCAGACAGAACTGATCAAAACATTCAAAAAACTTGGCAAAACATCATAAAAACAAATCAAAACCAACCAAAACATTCCAAAAACCCGACAAAATAGTTTAGAACCTGCCAAAACTGATCAAAACATTCGGAAAAGATGCCAAAATACTAGAAAACCAGTCAGAAGTGATCGAAACATTCAAAAAACCCGCCAAAATATAGTAAAAACAAAGCTAAAGAAACCAAAATATTATAAACAACCTCTAAAATATCTTAAAACCCGCCAAAACTGATCAAAACATTCTGAAAATCGGCCAACATATTAGAAAACCAGCCAGAACTGATCAAACCAAAAAAAAACCCTTGCCAAAACATAACAAAAAAAATGAAAACCAAGCAAAACCTTCCAAATACATGCCAAAATATTTTAAACTAGACAAAACAAATCAAAACATTCCAAAACCCACAAAATAATATTAAAAAGAAATCAAAACCAACCAAAACATTCTAGAAAACCGACCAAAACATTCTGAAAACCCGCAAAATCAAAATAAAAACAAATCAAAACCAAGCAAAACATTCCAAAAACCCAACAAAATAGTTTAGAACCCGCCAAAACTGATCAAAACATTCTGAAAAGATGCCAAAATACTAGAAAACCAGACAGAAGAGATCAATACATTCGAAAAAACCTGACAAAACATGATCAAGCCCACCAAAGCTAATCCAAACACACCAAAAACTGGGCTAAACAGAATCAAAACAAATCAAAACAAATCGAAACCTTCTAAAAACCCACCAAAATATTTCAAAACCCGTCAAAACTAATCAAAACATTCCGAACACCCGCCAAAACATTCCGAACACCCGCCAAAAGGAATCCAAACATTCCAAAACCTGCCAACACAATAAAAACAACTCAAGAGAATACAAAACATTCTAAAACCCAACCAAAACATTCCGAAAACCCACCAAAACATCATAAAAAAAAAATCAAAACCAACCAAAATATTCCGAAAACCCGCCAAAATAATTTAGACCCGCAAAACTCATCAAAACTTTCTGAAAAGATGCCAAAACATTAGAAAACCAGACAGAACTGATCAAAACATTGAAAAAACTAGGCAAAACATCATAAAAACAAATCAAAACCAACCAAAAAATTCCAAAAACCTGACAAAATAGTTTAGAACCCGCCAAAACTGATCAAAACATTCTGAAAAGATGCCAAAATACTAGAAAACCAGTCAGAAGTGATCGAAACTTTCAATAATTTGCCAAAACATAATCAAAACAAATGAAAGCAAACCAAAAACATTCCAAATACCCGCCAAAATATTTGAAAACCCGCCAAAAGGAATCCAAATATTCCACAACCTGCCAAGACAATAAAAACAACACAAGAGAAAACAAAACATTCTAAAACACCACCAAAACATTCCGAAAACCCACCAAAACATCATCAAAACAAATCAAAACAAACCAAACAATAGGAGGAACAAGGCAACATATTGGCAAGCAAGAGACAGAGAGCGCGGCACCTTCTAGGAGGCCAAGAAGGAAGCCGCACAACACCTGCACTGTGTCTGCAACTTTCAAACTGCTAGAAGCTAGTGGCTTGCCACTGGCCTGCCTCTTCAATTGCCATTAGCATTCCAATGGAAGCTATTCTTGGACAACTTTGCTCTGCTTGCTGCTAGTTCTGCCCCAGCCTACCATAGAGAACCTTGCTCTTGCCTTGAGGCTCTGAGATGCCAAGAACTTGTCAACTTCAAAGGGCGGGCCGGGCTACATCTACTCAGCTGCCACAGTTTCTCCTTGCTAGACCTAGTGGGAAAGCATTTTGCTGAGATGCAGAAGGCAAGAAACGCAGCATACGGAGACGCGGAGCTGTCCCAAGTGCCGCTGCCTAGGCGTCTTTCCGCAGAAGGAGCGCCCCGGAGCGCACCGCAACCGGCGCCGTCATCTCTGCGCAAAGAGCCAAAATATTTTAAAACCCGCCAAAACTAATCCAAAAATATTTTCAAACCCGCCAAAATAGAAAACCAGACAGAAGAGATCAATACATTCGAAAAAACCTGACAAAACATGATCAAGCCCACCAAAGCTAATCCAAACACACCAAAAACTGGGCTAAACAGAATCAAAACAAATCAAAACCTTCTAAAAGCCCGCCAAAATATTTCAAAACCCGTCAAAACTAATCAAAATATTCCAAATGCCCGCCAAAACATTCCGAACACCCACCAAAAGGAATCCAAACATTCCAAAACCTGCCAACACAATAAAAACAACTCAAGAGAATACAAAACATTCTAAAACCCAACCAACACATTCCGAAAACCCGCCAAAACATCATAAAAACAAATCAAAACCAACCAAAATATTCCGAAAACCCGCCAAAATTATTTAGACCCACAAAACTCATCAAAACATTCTAAAAAGATGCCAAAACATTAGAAAACCAGCCAGAACTGATCAAAACATTCAAAAAACTTGGCAAAACATCATAAAAACAAATCAAAACCAACCAAAACATTCCAAAAACCCGACAAAATAGTTTAGAACCTGCCAAAACTGATCAAAACATTCGGAAAAGATGCCAAAATACTAGAAAACCAGTCAGAAGTGATCGAAACATTCAAAAAACCCGCCAAAATATAGTAAAAACAAAGCTAAAGAAACCAAAATATTATAAACAACCTCTAAAATATCTTAAAACCCGCCAAAACTGATCAAAACATTCTGAAAATCGGCCAACATATTAGAAAACCAGCCAGAACTGATCAAACCAAAAAAAAACCCTTGCCAAAACATAACAAAAAAAATGAAAACCAAGCAAAACCTTCCAAATACATGCCAAAATATTTTAAACTAGACAAAACAAATCAAAACATTCCAAAACCCACAAAATAATATTAAAAAGAAATCAAAACCAACCAAAACATTCTAGAAAACCGACCAAAACATTCTGAAAACCCGCAAAATCAAAATAAAAACAAATCAAAACCAAGCAAAACATTCCAAAAACCCAACAAAATAGTTTAGAACCCGCCAAAACTGATCAAAACATTCTGAAAAGATGCCAAAATACTAGAAAACCAGACAGAAGAGATCAATACATTCGAAAAAACCTGACAAAACATGATCAAGCTCACCAAAGCTAATCCAAACACACCAAAAACTGGGCTAAACAGAATCAAAACAAATCAAAACAAATCGAAACCTTCTAAAAACCCACCAAAATATTTCAAAACCCGTCAAAACTAATCAAAACATTCCGAACACCCGCCAAAACATTCCGAACACCCGCCAAAAGGAATCCAAACATTCCAAAACCTGCCAACACAATAAAAACAACTCAAGAGAATACAAAACATTCTAAAACCCAACCAAAACATTCCGAAAACCCACCAAAACATCATAAAAAAAAATCAAAACCAACCAAAATATTCCGAAAACCCGCCAAAATAATTTAGACCCGCAAAACTCATCAAAACTTTCTGAAAAGATGCCAAAACATTAGAAAACCAGACAGAACTGATCAAAACATTCAAAAAACTTGGCAAAACATCATAAAAACAAATCAAAACCAACCAAAAAATTCCAAAAACCTGACAAAATAGTTTAGAACCCGCCAAAACTGATCAAAACATTCTGAAAAGATGCCAAAATACTAGAAAACCAGTCAGAAGTGATCGAAACTTTCAATAACTTGCCAAAACATAATCAAAACAAATGAAAGCAAACCAAAAACATTCCAAATACCCGCCAAAATATTTGAAAACCCGCCAAAAGGAATCCAAATATTCCACAACCTGCCAAGACAATAAAAACAACACAAGAGAAAACAAAACATTCTAAAACACCACCAAAACATTCCGAAAACCCACCAAAACATCATCAAAACAAATCAAAACAAACCAAACAATAGGAGGAACACGGCAACATATTGGCAAGCAAGAGACAGAGAGCGCGGCACCTTCTAGGAGGCCAAGAAGGAAGCCGCACAACACCTGCACTGTGTCTGCAACTTTCAAACTGCTAGAAGCTAGTGGCTTGCCACTGGCCTGCCTCTTCAATTGCCATTAGCATTCCAATGGAAGCTATTCTTGGACAACTTTGCTCTGCTTGCTGCTAGTTCTGCCCCAGCCTACCATAGAGAACCTTGCTCTTGCCTTGAGGCTCTGAGATGCCAAGAACTTGTCAACTTCAAAGGGCGGGCCGGGCTACATCTACTCAGCTGCCACAGTTTCTCCTTGCTAGACCTAGTGGGAAAGCATTTTGCTGAGATGCAGAAGGCAAGAAACGCAGCATACGGAGACGCGGAGCTGTCCCAAGTGCCGCTGCCTAGGCGTCTTTCCGCAGAAGGAGCGCCCCGGAGCGCACCGCAACCGGCGCCGTCATCTCTGCGCAAAGAGCCAAAATATTTTAAAACCCGCCAAAACTAATCCAAAAATATTTTCAAACCCGCCAAAATAGAAAACCAGACAGAAGAGATCAATACATTCGAAAAAACCTGACAAAACATGATCAAGCCCACCAAAGCTAATCCAAACACACCAAAAACTGGGCTAAACAGAATCAAAACAAATCAAAACCTTCTAAAAGCCCGCCAAAATATTTCAAAACCCGTCAAAACTAATCAAAATATTCCAAATGCCCGCCAAAACATTCCGAACACCCACCAAAAGGAATCCAAACATTCCAAAACCTGACAACACAATAAAAACAACTCAAGAGAATACAAAACATTCTAAAACCCAACCAAAACATTCCGAAAACCCGCCAAAACATCATAAAAACAAATCAAAACCAACCAAAATATTCCGAAAACCCGCCAAAATTATTTAGACCCACAAAACTCATCAAAACATTCTAAAAAGATGCCAAAACATTAGAAAACCAGACAGAACTGATCAAAACATTCAAAAAACTTGGCAAAACATCATAAAAACAAATCAAAACCAACCAAAACATTCCAAAAACCCGACAAAATAGTTTAGAACCTGCCAAAACTGATCAAAACATTCGGAAAAGATGCCAAAATACTAGAAAACCAGTCAGAAGTGATCGAAACATTCAAAAAACCCGCCAAAATATAGTAAAAACAAAGCTAAAGAAACCAAAATATTATAAACAACCTCTAAAATATCTTAAAACCCGCCAAAACTGATCAAAACATTCTGAAAATCGGCCAACATATTAGAAAACCAGCCAGAACTGATCAAACCAAAAAAAAACCCTTGCCAAAACATAACAAAAAAAAATGAAAACCAAGCAAAACCTTCCAAATACATGCCAAAATATTTTAAACTAGACAAAACAAATCAAAACATTCCAAAACCCACAAAATAATATTAAAAAGAAATCAAAACCAACAAAAACATTCTAGAAAACCGACCAAAACATTCTGAAAACCCGCAAAATCAAAATAAAAACAAATCAAAACCAAGCAAAACATTCCAAAAACCCAACAAAATAGTTTAGAACCCGCCAAAACTGATCAAAACATTCTGAAAAGATGTCAAAATACTAGAAAACCAGTCAGAAGTGATCAAAACATTCAATAACTTGCCAAAACATAATCAAAACAAATGAAAGCAAACCCAAACATTCCAAATACCCGCCAAAAGATTTTAAAACCCGCCAAAAGGAATCCAAACGTTCCACAACCTGCCAACACAATAAAAACAACACAAGAGAAAACAAAACATTCTAAAACACCACCAAAACATTCCGAAAACCCGCCAAAACATCATCAAAACAAATCAAAACAAACCAAACAATAAGAGGAACACGGCAACATATTGGCAAGCAAGAGACGGAGAGCGCGGCACCTTCTAGGAGGCCAAGAAGGAAGCCGCACAACACCTGCACTGTGTCTGCAACTTTCAAACTGCTAGAAGCTAGTGGCTTGCCACTGGCCTGCCTCTTCAATTGCCATTAGCATTCCAATGGAAGCTATTCTTGGACAACTTTGCTCTGCTTGCTGCTAGTTCTGCCCCAGCCTACCATAGATAACCTTGCTCTTGCCTTGAGGCTCTGAGATGCCAAGAACTTGTCAACTTCAAAGGGCAGGCCGGGCTACATCTACTCAGCTGCCACAGTTTCTCCTTGCTAGACCTAGTGGGAAAGCATTTTGCTGAGATGCAGAAGGCAAGAAACGCAGCATACGGAGACGCGGAGCTGTCCCAAGTGCCGCTGCCTAGGCGTCTTTCCGCAGAAGGAGCGCCCCGGAGCGCACCGCAACCGGCGCCGTCATCTCTGCGCAAAGAGCCAAAATATTTTCAAACCCGCCAAAACTAATCCAAAAATATTTTCAAACCCGCCAAAATAGAAAACCAGACAGAAGTCATCAATACATTCGAGAAAACCTGACAAAACATGATCAAGCCCAACAAAGCTAATCCAAACACACCAAAAACTGGGCTAAACAGAATCAAAACAAATCAAAACAAATCGAAACCTTCTAAAAACCCACCAAAATATTTCAAAACCCGTCAAAACTAATCAAAACATTCCGAACACCCGCCAAAACATTCCGAACACCCGCCAAAAGGAATCCAAACATTCCAAAACCTGCCAACACAATAAAAACAACTCAAGAGAATACAAAACATTCTAAAACCCAACCAAAACATTCCGAAAACCCACCAAAACATCATAAAAACAAATCAAAACCAACCAAAATATTCCGAAAACCCGCCAAAATAATTTAGACCCGCAAAACTCATCAAAACTTTCTGAAAAGATGCCAAAACATTAGAAAACCAGACAGAACTGATCAAAACATTGAAAAAACTAGGCAAAACATCATAAAAACAAATCAAAACCAACCAAAAAATTCCAAAAACCTGACAAAATAGTTTAGAACCTGCCAAAACTGATCAAAACATTCTGAAAAGATGCCAAAATACTAGAAAACCAGTCAGAAGTGATCGAAACTTTCAATAACTTGCCAAAACATAATCAAAACAAATGAAAGCAAACCAAAAACATTCCAAATACCCGCCAAAATATTTGAAAACCCGCCAAAAGGAATCCAAATATTCCACAACCTGCCAAGACAATAAAAACAACACAAGAGAAAACAAAACATTCTAAAACACCACCAAAACATTCCGAAAACCCACCAAAACATCATCAAAACAAATCAAAACAAACCAAACAATAGGAGGAACACGGCAACATATTGGCAAGCAAGAGACGGAGAGCGCGGCACCTTCTAGGAGGCCAAGAAGGAAGCCGCACAACACCTGCACTGTGTCTGCAACTTTCAAACTGCTAGAAGCTAGTGGCTTGCCACTGGCCTGCCTCTTCAATTGCCATTAGCATTCCAATGGAAGCTATTCTTGGACAACTTTGCTCTGCTTGCTGCTAGTTCTGCCCCAGCCTACCATAGAGAACCTTGCTCTTGCCTTGAGGCTCTGAGATGCCAAGAACTTGTCAACTTCAAAGGGCGGGCCGGGCTACATCTACTCAGCTGCCACAGTTTCTCCTTGCTAGACCTAGTGGGAAAGCATTTTGCTGAGATGCAGAAGGCAAGAAACGCAGCATACGGAGACGCGGAGCTGTCCCAAGTGCCGCTGCCTAGGCGTCTTTCCGCAGAAGGAGCGCCCCGGAGCGCACCGCAACCGGCGCCGTCATCTCTGCGCAAAGAGCCAAAATATTTTAAAACCTGCCAAAACTAATCCAAAAATATTTTCAAACCCGCCAAAATAGAAAACCAGACAGAAGAGATCAATACATTCGAAAAAACCTGACAAAACATGATCAAGCCCACCAAAGCTAATCCAAACACACCAAAAACTGGGCTAAACAGAATCAAAACAAATCAAAACAAATCGAAACCTTCTAAAAACCCACCAAAATATTTCAAAACCCGTCAAAACTAATCAAAACATTCCGAACACCCGCCAAAACATTCCGAACACCCGCCAAAAGGAATCCAAACATTCCAAAACCTGCCAACACAATAAAAACAACTCAAGAGAATACAAAACATTCTAAAACCCAACCAAAACATTCCGAAAACCCACCAAAACATCATAAAAAAAAAATCAAAACCAACCAAAATATTCCGAAAACCCGCCAAAATAATTTAGACCCGCAAAACTCATCAAAACTTTCTGAAAAGATGCCAAAACATTAGAAAACCAGACAGAACTGATCAAAACATTGAAAAAACTAGGCAAAACATCATAAAAACAAATCAAAACCAACCAAAAAATTCCAAAAACCTGACAAAATAGTTTAGAACCTGCCAAAACTGATCAAAACATTCTGAAAAGATGCCAAAATACTAGAAAACCAGTCAGAAGTGATCGAAACTTTCAATAACTTGCCAAAACACAATCAAAACAAATGAAAGCAAACCAAAAACATTCCAAATACCCGCCAAAATATTTGAAAACCCGCCAAAAGGAATCCAAATATTCCACAACCTGCCAAGACAATAAAAACAACACAAGAGAAAACAAAACATTCTAAAACACCACCAAAACATTCCGAAAACCCACAAAACATCATCAAAACAAATCAAAACAAACCAAACAATAGGAGGAACACGGCAACATATTGGCAAGCAAGAGATGGAGAGCGCGGCACCTTCTAGGAGGCCAAGAAGGAAGCCGCACAACACCTGCACTGTGTCTGCAACTTTCAAACTGCTAGAAGCTAGTGGCTTGCCACTGGCCTGCCTCTTCAATTGCCATTAGCATTCCAATGGAAGCTATTCTTGGACAACTTTGCTCTGCTTGCTGCTAGTTCTGCCCCAGCCTACCATAGAGAACCTTGCTCTTGCCTTGAGGCTCTGAGATGCCAAGAACTTGTCAACTTCAAAGGGCGGGCCGGGCTACATCTACTCAGCTGCCACAGTTTCTCCTTGCTAGACCTAGTGGGAAAGCATTTTGCTGAGATGCAGAAGGCAAGAAACGCAGCATACGGAGACGCGGAGCTGTCCCAAGTGCCGCTGCCTAGGCGTCTTTCCGCAGAAGGAGCGCCCCGGAGCGCACCGCAACCGGCGCCGTCATCTCTGCGCAAAGAGCCAAAATATTTTAAAACCTGCCAAAACTAATCCAAAAATATTTTCAAACCCGCCAAAATAGAAAACCAGACAGAAGAGATCAATACATTCGAAAAAACCTGACAAAACATGATCAAGCCCACCAAAGCTAATCCAAACACACCAAAAACTGGGCTAAACAGAATCAAAACAAATCAAAACAAATCGAAACCTTCTAAAAACCCACCAAAATATTTCAAAACCCGTCAAAACTAATCAAAACATTCCGAACACCCGCCAAAACATTCCGAACACCCGCCAAAAGGAATCCAAACATTCCAAAACCTGCCAACACAATAAAAACAACTCAAGAGAATACAAAACATTCTAAAACCCAACCAACACATTCCGAAAACCCACCAAAACATCATAAAAAAAAAATCAAAACCAACCAAAATATTCCGAAAACCCGCCAAAATTATTTAGACCCGCAAAACTCATCAAAACTTTCTGAAAAGATGCCAAAACATTAGAAAACCAGACAGAACTGATCAAAACATTGAAAAAACTAGGCAAAACATCATAAAAACAAATCAAAACCAACCAAAAAATTCCAAAAACCTGACAAAATAGTTTAGAACCTGCCAAAACTGATCAAAACATTCTGAAAAGATGCCAAAATACTAGAAAACCAGTCAGAAGTGATCGAAACTTTCAATAACTTGCCAAAACATAATCAAAACAAATGAAAGCAAACCAAAAACATTCCAAATACCCGCCAAAATATTTGAAAACCCGCCAAAAGGAATCCAAATATTCCACAACCTGCCAAGACAATAAAAACAACACAAGAGAAAACAAAACATTCTAAAACACCACCAAAACATTCCGAAAACCCACCAAAACATCATCAAAACAAATCAAAACAAACCAAACAATAGGAGGAACACGGCAACATATTGGCAAGCAAGAGACGGAGAGCGCGGCACCTTCTAGGAGGCCAAGAAGGAAGCCGCACAACACCTGCACTGTGTCTGCAACTTTCAAACTGCTAGAAGCTAGTGGCTTGCCACTGGCCTGCCTCTTCAATTGCCATTAGCATTCCAATGGAAGCTATTCTTGGACAACTTTGCTCTGCTTGCTGCTAGTTCTGCCCCAGCCTACCATAGAGAACCTTGCTCTTGCCTTGAGGCTCTGAGATGCCAAGAACTTGTCAACTTCAAAGGGCGGGCCGGGCTACATCTACTCAGCTGCCACAGTTTCTCCTTGCTAGACCTAGTGGGAAAACATTTTGCTGAGATGCAGAAGGCAAGAAACGCAGCATACGGAGACGCGGAGCTGTCCCAAGTGCCGCTGCCTAGGCGTCTTTCCGCAGAAGGAGCGCCCCGGAGCGCACCGCAACCGGCGCCGTCATCTCTGCGCAAAGAGCCAAAATATTTTAAAACCTGCCAAAACTAATCCAAAAATATTTTCAAACCCGCCAAAATAGAAAACCAGACAGAAGAGATCAATACATTCGAAAAAACCTGACAAAACATGATCAAGCCCACCAAAGCTAATCCAAACACACCAAAAACTGGGCTAAACAGAATCAAAACAAATCAAAACAAATCGAAACCTTCTAAAAACCCACCAAAATATTTCAAAACCCGTCAAAACTAATCAAAACATTCCGAACACCCGCCAAAACATTCCGAACACCCGCCAAAAGGAATCCAAACATTCCAAAACCTGCCAACACAATAAAAACAACTCAAGAGAATACAAAACATTCTAAAACCCAACCAAAACATTCCGAAAACCCACCAAAACATCATAAAAAAAAAATCAAAACCAACCAAAATATTCCGAAAACCCGCCAAAATAATTTAGACCCGCAAAACTCATCAAAACTTTCTGAAAAGATGCCAAAACATTAGAAAACCAGACAGAACTGATCAAAACATTGAAAAAACTAGGCAAAACATCATAAAAACAAATCAAAACCAACCAAAAAATTCCAAAAACCTGACAAAATAGTTTAGAACCTGCCAAAACTGATCAAAACATTCTGAAAAGATGCCAAAATACTAGAAAACCAGTCAGAAGTGATCGAAACTTTCAATAACTTGCCAAAACACAATCAAAACAAATGAAAGCAAACCAAAAACATTCCAAATACCCGCCAAAATATTTGAAAACCCGCCAAAAGGAATCCAAATATTCCACAACCTGCCAAGACAATAAAAACAACACAAGAGAAAACAAAACATTCTAAAACACCACCAAAACATTCCGAAAACCCACAAAACATCATCAAAACAAATCAAAACAAACCAAACAATAGGAGGAACACGGCAACATATTGGCAAGCAAGAGACGGAGAGCGCGGCACCTTCTAGGAGGCCAAGAAGGAAGCCGCACAACACCTGCACTGTGTCTGCAACTTTCAAACTGCTAGAAGCTAGTGGCTTGCCACTGGCCTGCCTCTTCAATTGCCATTAGCATTCCAATGGAAGCTATTCTTGGACAACTTTGCTCTGCTTGCTGCTAGTTCTGCCCCAGCCTACCATAGAGAACCTTGCTCTTGCCTTGAGGCTCTGAGATGCCAAGAACTTGTCAACTTCAAAGGGCGGGCCGGGCTACATCTACTCAGCTGCCACAGTTTCTCCTTGCTAGACCTAGTGGGAAAGCATTTTGCTGAGATGCAGAAGGCAAGAAACGCAGCATACGGAGACGCGGAGCTGTCCCAAGTGCCGCTGCCTAGGCGTCTTTCCGCAGAAGGAGCGCCCCGGAGCGCACCGCAACCGGCGCCGTCATCTCTGCGCAAAGAGCCAAAATATTTTAAAACCTGCCAAAACTAATCCAAAAATATTTTCAAACCCGCCAAAATAGAAAACCAGACAGAAGAGATCAATACATTCGAAAAAACCTGACAAAACATGATCAAGCCCACCAAAGCTAATCCAAACACACCAAAAACTGGGCTAAACAGAATCAAAACAAATCAAAACAAATCGAAACCTTCTAAAAACCCACCAAAATATTTCAAAACCCGTCAAAACTAATCAAAACATTCCGAACACCCGCCAAAACATTCCGAACACCCGCCAAAAGGAATCCAAACATTCCAAAACCTGCCAACACAATAAAAACAACTCAAGAGAATACAAAACATTCTAAAACCCAACCAAAACATTCCGAAAACCCACCAAAACATCATAAAAAAAAAATCAAAACCAACCAAAATATTCCGAAAACCCGCCAAAATTATTTAGACCCGCAAAACTCATCAAAACTTTCTGAAAAGATGCCAAAACATTAGAAAACCAGACAGAACTGATCAAAACATTGAAAAAACTAGGCAAAACATCATAAAAACAAATCAAAACCAACCAAAAAATTCCAAAAACCTGACAAAATAGTTTAGAACCTGCCAAAACTGATCAAAACATTCTGAAAAGATGCCAAAATACTAGAAAACCAGTCAGAAGTGATCGAAACTTTCAATAACTTGCCAAAACATAATCAAAACAAATGAAAGCAAACCAAAAACATTCCAAATACCCGCCAAAATATTTTAAAACCCGCCAAAAGGAATCCAAATATTCCACAACCTGCCAAGACAATAAAAACAACACAAGAGAAAACAAAACATTCTAAAACACCACCAAAACATTCCGAAAACCCACCAAAACATCATCAAAACAAATCAAAACAAACCAAACAATAGGAGGAACACGGCAACATATTGGCAAGCAAGAGACGGAGAGCGCGGCACCTTCTAGGAGGCCAAGAAGGAAGCCGCACAACACCTGCACTGTGTCTGCAACTTTCAAACTGCTAGAAGCTAGTGGCTTGCCACTGGCCTGCCTCTTCAATTGCCATTAGCATTCCAATGGAAGCTATTCTTGGACAACTTTGCTCTGCTTGCTGCTAGTTCTGCCCCAGCCTACCATAGAGAACCTTGCTCTTGCCTTGAGGCTCTGAGATGCCAAGAACTTGTCAACTTCAAAGGGCGGGCCGGGCTACATCTACTCAGCTGCCACAGTTTCTCCTTGCTAGACCTAGTGGGAAAGCATTTTGCTGAGATGCAGAAGGCAAGAAACGCAGCATACGGAGACGCGGAGCTGTCCCAAGTGCCGCTGCCTAGGCGTCTTTCCGCAGAAGGAGCGCCCCGGAGCGCACCGCAACCGGCGCCGTCATCTCTGCGCAAAGAGCCAAAATATTTTAAAACCCGCCAAAACTAATCCAAAAATATTTTCAAACCCGCCAAAATAGAAAACCAGACAGAAGTCATCAATACATTCGAAAAAACCTGACAAAACATGATCAAGCCCAACAAAGCTAATCCAAACACACCAAAAACTGGGCTAAACAGAATCAAAACAAATCAAAACCTTCTAAAAGCCCGCCAAAATATTTCAAAACCCGTCAAAACTAATCAAAATATTCCAAATACCCGCCAAAACATTCCGAACACCCACCAAAAGGAATCCAAACATTCCAAAACCTGTCAACACAATAAAAACAACTCAAGAGAATACAAAACATTCTAAAACCCAACCAACACATTCCGAAAACCCGCCAAAACATCATAAAAACAAATCAAAACCAACCAAAATATTCCGAAAACCCGCCAAAATTATTTAGACCCACAAAACTCATCAAAACATTCTAAAAAGATGCCAAAACATTAGAAAACCAGACAGAACTGATCAAAACATTCAAAAAACTTGGCAAAACATCATAAAAACAAATCAAAACCAACCAAAACATTCCAAAAACCCGACAAAATAGTTTAGAACCTGCCAAAACTGATCAAACATTCGGAAAAGATGCCAAAATACTAGAAAACCAGTCAGAAGTGATCGAAACATTCAAAAAACCCGCCAAAATATAGTAAAAACAAAGCTAAAGAAACCAAAATATTATAAACAACCTCTAAAATATCTTAAAACCCGCCAAAACTGATCAAAACATTCTGAAAATCGGCCAACATATTAGAAAACCAGCCAGAACTGATCAAACCAAAAAAAAACCCTTGCCAAAACATAACAAAAAAAAATGAAAACCAAGCAAAACCTTCCAAATACATGCCAAAATATTTTAAACTAGACAAAACAAATCAAAACATTCCAAAACCCACAAAATAATATTAAAAAGAAATCAAAACCAACCAAAACATTCTAGAAAACCGACCAAAACATTCTGAAAACCCGCAAAATCAAAATAAAAACAAATCAAAACCAAGCAAAACATTCCAAAAACCCAACAAAATAGTTTAGAACCCGCCAAAACTGATCAAAACATTCTGAAAAGATGCCAAAATACTAGAAAACCAGTCAGAAGTGATCAAAACATTCAATAAGTTGCCAAAACATAATCAAAACAAATGAAAGCAAACCCAAACATTCCAAATACCCGCCAAAATATTTTAAAACCCGCCAAAAGGAATCCAAACGTTCCACAACCTGCCAACACAATAAAAACAACACAAGAGAAAACAAAACATTCTAAAACACCACCAAAACATTCCGAAAACCCGCCAAAACATCATCAAAACAAATCAAAACAAACCAAACAATAAGAGGAACACGGCAACATATTGGTAAGCAAGAGACGGAGAGCGCGGCACCTTCTAGGAGGCCAAGAAGGAAGCCGCACAACACCTGCACTGTGTCTGCAACTTTCAAACTGCTAGAAGCTAGTGGCTTGCCACTGGCCTGCCTCTTCAATTGCCATTAGCATTCCAATGGAAGCTATTCTTGGACAACTTTGCTCTGCTTGCTGCTAGTTCTGCCCCAGCCTACCATAGAGAACCTTGCTCTTGCCTTGAGGCTCTGAGATGCCAAGAACTTGTCAACTTCAAAGGGCGGGCCGGGCTACATCTACTCAGCTGCCACAGTTTCTCCTTGCTAGACCTAGTGGGAAAGCATTTTGCTGAGATGCAGAAGGCAAGAAACGCAGCATACGGAGACGCGGAGCTGTCCCAAGTGCCGCTGCCTAGGCGTCTTTCCGCAGAAGGAGCGCCCCGGAGCGCACCGCAACCGGCGCCGTCATCTCTGCGCAAAGAGCCAAAATATTTTAAAACCCGCCAAAACTAATCCAAAAATATTTTCAAACCCGCCAAAATAGAAAACCAGACAGAAGAGATCAATACATTCGAAAAAACCTGACAAAACATGATCAAGCCCACCAAAGCTAATCCAAACACACCAAAAACTGGGCTAAACAGAATCAAAACAAATCAAAACAAATCGAAACCTTCTAAAAACCCACCAAAATATTTCAAAACCCGTCAAAACTAATCAAAACATTCCGAACACCCGCCAAAACATTCCGAACACCCGCCAAAAGGAATCCAAACATTCCAAAACCTGCCAACACAATAAAAACAACTCAAGAGAATACAAAACATTCTAAAACCCAACCAAAACATTCCGAAAACCCACCAAAACATCATAAAAACAAATCAAAACCAACCAAAATATTCCGAAAACCCGCCAAAATAATTTAGACCCGCAAAACTCATCAAAACTTTCTGAAAAGATGCCAAAACATTAGAAAACCAGACAGAACTGATCAAAACATTGAAAAAACTAGGCAAAACATCATAAAAACAAATCAAAACCAACCAAAAAATTCCAAAAACCTGACAAAATAGTTTAGAACCTGCCAAAACTGATCAAAACATTCTGAAAAGATGCCAAAATACTAGAAAACCAGTCAGAAGTGATCGAAACTTTCAATAACTTGCCAAAACATAATCAAAACAAATGAAAGCAAACCAAAAACATTCCAAATACCCGCCAAAATATTTTAAAACCCGCCAAAAGGAATCCAAATATTCCACAACCTGCCAAGACAATAAAAACAACACAAGAGAAAACAAAACATTCTAAAACACCACCAAAACATTCCGAAAACCCACCAAAACATCATCAAAACAAATCAAAACAAACCAAACAATAGGAGGAACACGGCAACATATTGGCAAGCAAGAGACGGAGAGCGCGGCACCTTCTAGGAGGCCAAGAAGGAAGCCGCACAACACCTGCACTGTGTCTGCAACTTTCAAACTGCTAGAAGCTAGTGGCTTGCCACTGGCCTGCCTCTTCAATTGCCATTAGCATTCCAATGGAAGCTATTCTTGGACAACTTTGCTCTGCTTGCTGCTAGTTCTGCCCCAGCCTACCATAGAGAACCTTGCTCTTGCCTTGAGGCTCTGAGATGCCAAGAACTTGTCAACTTCAAAGGGCGGGCCGGGCTACATCTACTCAGCTGCCACAGTTTCTCCTTGCTAGACCTAGTGGGAAAGCATTTTGCTGAGATGCAGAAGGCAAGAAACGCAGCATACGGAGACGCGGAGCTGTCCCAAGTGCCGCTGCCTAGGCGTCTTTCCGCAGAAGGAGCGCCCCGGAGCGCACCGCAACCGGCGCCGTCATCTCTGCGCAAAGAGCCAAAATATTTTAAAACCTGCCAAAACTAATCCAAAAATATTTTCAAACCCGCCAAAATAGAAAACCAGACAGAAGAGATCAATACATTCGAAAAAACCTGACAAAACATGATCAAGCCCACCAAAGCTAATCCAAACACACCAAAAACTGGGCTAAACAGAATCAAAACAAATCAAAACCTTCTAAAAGCCCGCCAAAATATTTCAAAACCCGTCAAAACTAATCAAAATATTCCAAATACCCGCCAAAACATTCCGAACACCCACCAAAAGGAATCCAAACATTCCAAAACCTGTCAACACAATAAAAACAACTCAAGAGAATACAAAACATTCTAAAACCCAACCAACACATTCCGAAAACCCGCCAAAACATCATAAAAACAAATCAAAACCAACCAAAATATTCCGAAAACCCGCCAAAATTATTTAGACCCACAAAACTCATCAAAACATTCTAAAAAGATGCCAAAACATTAGAAAACCAGCCTGAACTGATCAAAACATTCAAAAAACTTGGCAAAACATCATAAAAACAAATCAAAACCAACCAAAACATTCCAAAAACCCGACAAAATAGTTTAGAACCTGCCAAAACTGATCAAAACATTCGGAAAAGATGCCAAAATACTAGAAAACCAGTCAGAAGTGATCGAAACATTCAAAAAACCCGCCAAAATATAGTAAAAACAAAGCTAAAGAAACCAAA
This sequence comes from Passer domesticus, assembly GCF_036417665.1. Taxonomy (NCBI): domain Eukaryota; kingdom Metazoa; phylum Chordata; class Aves; order Passeriformes; family Passeridae; genus Passer; species Passer domesticus. The sequence goes on from NC_087478.1 coordinate 66,229,807, forward strand.
ATATTATAAACAACCTCTAAAATATCTTAAAACCCGCCAAAACTGATCAAAACATTCTGAAAATCGGCCAACATATTAGAAAACCAGCCAGAACTGATCAAACCAAAAAAAAACCCTTGCCAAAACATAACAAAAAAAAATGAAAACCAAGCAAAACCTTCCAAATACATGCCAAAATATTTTAAACTAGACAAAACAAATCAAAACATTCCAAAACCCACAAAATAATATTAAAAAGAAATCAAAACCAACCAAAACATTCTAGAAAACCGACCAAAACATTCTGAAAACCCGCAAAATCAAAATAAAAACAAATCAAAACCAAGCAAAACATTCCAAAAACCCAACAAAATAGTTTAGAACCCGCCAAAACTGATCAAAACACTCTGAAAAGATGCCAAAATACTAGAAAACCAGTCAGAAGTGATCAAAACATTCAATAACTTGCCAAAACATAATCAAAACAAATGAAAGCAAACCCAAACATTCCAAATACCCGCCAAAATATTTTAAAACCCGCCAAAAGGAATCCAAACGTTCCACAACCTGCCAACACAATAAAAACAACACAAGAGAAAACAAAACATTCTAAAACACCACCAAAACATTCCGAAAACCCGCCAAAACATCATCAAAACAAATCAAAACAAACCAAACAATAAGAGGAACACGGCAACATATTGGCAAGCAAGAGACGGAGAGCGCGGCACCTTCTAGGAGGCCAAGAAGGAAGCCGCACAACACCTGCACTGTGTCTGCAACTTTCAAACTGCTAGAAGCTAGTGGCTTGCCACTGGCCTGCCTCTTCAATTGCCATTAGCATTCCAATGGAAGCTATTCTTGGACAACTTTGCTCTGCTTGCTGCTAGTTCTGCCCCAGCCTACCATAGAGAACCTTGCTCTTGCCTTGAGGCTCTGAGATGCCAAGAACTTGTCAACTTCAAAGGGCGGGCCGGGCTACATCTACTCAGCTGCCACAGTTTCTCCTTGCTAGACCTAGTGGGAAAGCATTTTGCTGAGATGCAGAAGGCAAGAAACGCAGCATACGGAGACGCGGAGCTGTCCCAAGTGCCGCTGCCTAGGCGTCTTTCCGCAGAAGGAGCGCCCCGGAGCGCACCGCAACCGGCGCCGTCATCTCTGCGCAAAGAGCCAAAATATTTTAAAACCCGCCAAAACTAATCCAAAAATATTTTCAAACCCGCCAAAATAGAAAACCAGACAGAAGAGATCAATACATTCGAAAAAACCTGACAAAACATGATCAAGCCCACCAAAGCTAATCCAAACACACCAAAAACTGGGCTAAACAGAATCAAAACAAATCAAAACAAATCAAAACCTTCTAAAAACCCACCAAAATATTTCAAAACCCGTCAAAACTAATCAAAACATTCCGAACACCCGCCAAAACATTCCGAACACCCGCCAAAAGGAATCCAAACATTCCAAAACCTGTCAACACAATAAAAACAACTCAAGAGAATACAAAACATTCTAAAACCCAACCAACACATTCCGAAAACCCGCCAAAACATCATAAAAACAAATCAAAACCAACCAAAATATTCCGAAAACCCGCCAAAATTATTTAGACCCACAAAACTCATCAAAACATTCTAAAAAGATGCCAAAACATTAGAAAACCAGCCAGAACTGATCAAAACATTGAAAAAACTTGGCAAAACATCATAAAAACAAATCAAAACCAACCAAAACATTCCAAAAACCCGACAAAATAGTTTAGAACCTGCCAAAACTGATCAAAACATTCGGAAAAGATGCCAAAATACTAGAAAACCAGTCAGAAGTGATCGAAACTTTCAATAACTTGCCAAAACATAATCAAAACAAATGAAAGCAAACCAAAAACATTCCAAATACCCGCCAAAATATTTGAAAACCCGCCAAAAGGAATCCAAATATTCCACAACCTGCCAAGACAATAAAAACAACACAAGAGAAAACAAAACATTCTAAAACACCACCAAAACATTCCGAAAACCCACCAAAACATCATCAAAACAAATCAAAACAAACCAAACAATAGGAGGAACACGGCAACATATTGGCAAGCAAGAGACGGAGAGCGCGGCACCTTCTAGGAGGCCAAGAAGGAAGCCGCACAACACCTGCACTGTGTCTGCAACTTTCAAACTGCTAGAAGCTAGTGGCTTGCCACTGGCCTGCCTCTTCAATTGCCATTAGCATTCCAATGGAAGCTATTCTTGGACAACTTTGCTCTGCTTGCTGCTAGTTCTGCCCCAGCCTACCATAGAGAACCTTGCTCTTGCCTTGAGGCTCTGAGATGCCAAGAACTTGTCAACTTCAAAGGGCGGGCCGGGCTACATCTACTCAGCTGCCACAGTTTCTCCTTGCTAGACCTAGTGGGAAAGCATTTTGCTGAGATGCAGAAGGCAAGAAACGCAGCATACGGAGACGCGGAGCTGTCCCAAGTGCCGCTGCCTAGGCGTCTTTCCGCAGAAGGAGCGCCCCGGAGCGCACCGCAACCGGCGCCGTCATCTCTGCGCAAAGAGCCAAAATATTTTAAAACCTGCCAAAACTAATCCAAAAATATTTTCAAACCCGCCAAAATAGAAAACCAGACAGAAGAGATCAATACATTCGAAAAAACCTGACAAAACATGATCAAGCCCACCAAAGCTAATCCAAACACACCAAAAACTGGGCTAAACAGAATCAAAACAAATCAAAACCTTCTAAAAGCCCGCCAAAATATTTCAAAACCCGTCAAAACTAATCAAAACATTCCGAACACCCGCCAAAACATTCCGAACACCCGCCAAAAGGAATCCAAACATTCCAAAACCTGTCAACACAATAAAAACAACTCAAGAGAATACAAAACATTCTAAAACCCAACCAACACATTCCGAAAACCCGCCAAAACATCATAAAAACAAATCAAAACCAACCAAAATATTCCGAAAACCCGCCAAAATTATTTAGACCCACAAAACTCATCAAAACATTCTAAAAAGATGCCAAAACATTAGAAAACCAGCCAGAACTGATCAAAACATTCAAAAAACTTGGCAAAACATCATAAAAACAAATCAAAACCAACCAAAACATTCCAAAAACCCGACAAAATAGTTTAGAACCTGCCAAAACTGATCAAAACATTCGGAAAAGATGCCAAAATACTAGAAAACCAGTCAGAAGTGATCGAAACATTCAAAAAACCCGCCAAAATATAGTAAAAACAAAGCTAAAGAAACCAAAATATTATAAACAACCTCTAAAATATCTTAAAACCCGCCAAAACTGATCAAAACATTCTGAAAATCGGCCAACATATTAGAAAACCAGCCAGAACTGATCAAACCAAAAAAAAACCCTTGCCAAAACATAACAAAAAAAAATGAAAACCAAGCAAAACCTTCCAAATACATGCCAAAATATTTTAAACTAGACAAAACAAATCAAAACATTCCAAAACCCACAAAATAATATTAAAAAGAAATCAAAACCAACCAAAACATTCTAGAAAACCGACCAAAACATTCTGAAAACCCGCAAAATCAAAATAAAAACAAATCAAAACCAAGCAAAACATTCCAAAAACCCAACAAAATAGTTTAGAACCCGCCAAAACTGATCAAAACATTCTGAAAAGATGCCAAAATACTAGAAAACCAGTCAGAAGTGATCAAAACATTCAATAACTTGCCAAAACATAATCAAAACAAATGAAAGCAAACCCAAACATTCCAAATACCCGCCAAAATATTTTAAAACCCGCCAAAAGGAATCCAAACGTTCCACAACCTGCCAACACAATAAAAACAACACAAGAGAAAACAAAACATTCTAAAACACCACCAAAACATTCCGAAAACCCGCCAAAACATCATCAAAACAAATCAAAACAAACCAAACAATAAGAGGAACACGGCAACATATTGGCAAGCAAGAGACGGAGAGCGCGGCACCTTCTAGGAGGCCAAGAAGGAAGCCGCACAACACCTGCACTGTGTCTGCAACTTTCAAACTGCTAGAAGCTAGTGGCTTGCCACTGGCCTGCCTCTTCAATTGCCATTAGCATTCCAATGGAAGCTATTCTTGGACAACTTTGCTCTGCTTGCTGCTAGTTCTGCCCCAGCCTACCATAGAGAACCTTGCTCTTGCCTTGAGGCTCTGAGATGCCAAGAACTTGTCAACTTCAAAGGGCGGGCCGGGCTACATCTACTCAGCTGCCACAGTTTCTCCTTGCTAGACCTAGTGGGAAAGCATTTTGCTGAGATGCAGAAGGCAAGAAACGCAGCATACGGAGACGCGGAGCTGTCCCAAGTGCCGCTGCCTAGGCGTCTTTCCGCAGAAGGAGCGCCCCGGAGCGCACCGCAACCGGCGCCGTCATCTCTGCGCAAAGAGCCAAAATATTTTAAAACCCGCCAAAACTAATCCAAAAATATTTTCAAACCCGCCAAAATAGAAAACCAGACAGAAGAGATCAATACATTCGAAAAAACCTGACAAAACATGATCAAGCCCACCAAAGCTAATCCAAACACACCAAAAACTGGGCTAAACAGAATCAAAACAAATCAAAACAAATCAAAACCTTCTAAAAACCCACCAAAATATTTCAAAACCCGTCAAAACTAATCAAAACATTCCGAACACCCGCCAAAACATTCCGAACACCCGCCAAAAGGAATCCAAACATTCCAAAACCTGTCAACACAATAAAAACAACTCAAGAGAATACAAAACATTCTAAAACCCAACCAACACATTCCGAAAACCCGCCAAAACATCATAAAAACAAATCAAAACCAACCAAAATATTCCGAAAACCCGCCAAAATTATTTAGACCCACAAAACTCATCAAAACATTCTAAAAAGATGCCAAAACATTAGAAAACCAGCCAGAACTGATCAAAACATTGAAAAAACTTGGCAAAACATCATAAAAACAAATCAAAACCAACCAAAACATTCCAAAAACCCGACAAAATAGTTTAGAACCTGCCAAAACTGATCAAAACATTCGGAAAAGATGCCAAAATACTAGAAAACCAGTCAGAAGTGATCGAAACTTTCAATAACTTGCCAAAACATAATCAAAACAAATGAAAGCAAACCAAAAACATTCCAAATACCCGCCAAAATATTTGAAAACCCGCCAAAAGGAATCCAAATATTCCACAACCTGCCAAGACAATAAAAACAACACAAGAGAAAACAAAACATTCTAAAACACCACCAAAACATTCCGAAAACCCACCAAAACATCATAAAAACAAATCAAAACAAACCAAACAATAGGAGGAACACGGCAACATATTGGCAAGCAAGAGACGGAGAGCGCGGCACCTTCTAGGAGGCCAAGAAGGAAGCCGCACAACACCTGCACTGTGTCTGCAACTTTCAAACTGCTAGAAGCTAGTGGCTTGCCACTGGCCTGCCTCTTCAATTGCCATTAGCATTCCAATGGAAGCTATTCTTGGACAACTTTGCTCTGCTTGCTGCTAGTTCTGCCCCAGCCTACCATAGAGAACCTTGCTCTTGCCTTGAGGCTCTGAGATGCCAAGAACTTGTCAACTTCAAAGGGCGGGCCGGGCTACATCTACTCAGCTGCCACAGTTTCTCCTTGCTAGACCTAGTGGGAAAGCATTTTGCTGAGATGCAGAAGGCAAGAAACGCAGCATACGGAGACGCGGAGCTGTCCCAAGTGCCGCTGCCTAGGCGTCTTTCCGCAGAAGGAGCGCCCCGGAGCGCACCGCAACCGGCGCCGTCATCTCTGCGCAAAGAGCCAAAATATTTTAAAACCTGCCAAAACTAATCCAAAAATATTTTCAAACCCGCCAAAATAGAAAACCAGACAGAAGAGATCAATACATTCGAAAAAACCTGACAAAACATGATCAAGCCCACCAAAGCTAATCCAAACACACCAAAAACTGGGCTAAACAGAATCAAAACAAATCAAAACCTTCTAAAAGCCCGCCAAAATATTTCAAAACCCGTCAAAACTAATCAAAACATTCCGAACACCCGCCAAAACATTCCGAACACCCGCCAAAAGGAATCCAAACATTCCAAAACCTGTCAACACAATAAAAACAACTCAAGAGAATACAAAACATTCTAAAACCCAACCAACACATTCCGAAAACCCGCCAAAACATCATAAAAACAAATCAAAACCAACCAAAATATTCCGAAAACCCGCCAAAATTATTTAGACCCACAAAACTCATCAAAACATTCTAAAAAGATGCCAAAACATTAGAAAACCAGCCAGAACTGATCAAAACATTCAAAAAACTTGGCAAAACATCATAAAAACAAATCAAAACCAACCAAAACATTCCAAAAACCCGACAAAATAGTTTAGAACCTGCCAAAACTGATCAAAACATTCGGAAAAGATGCCAAAATACTAGAAAACCAGTCAGAAGTGATCGAAACATTCAAAAAACCCGCCAAAATATAGTAAAAACAAAGCTAAAGAAACCAAAATATTATAAACAACCTCTAAAATATCTTAAAACCCGCCAAAACTGATCAAAACATTCTGAAAATCGGCCAACATATTAGAAAACCAGCCAGAACTGATCAAACCAAAAAAAAACCCTTGCCAAAACATAACAAAAAAAAATGAAAACCAAGCAAAACCTTCCAAATACATGCCAAAATATTTTAAACTAGACAAAACAAATCAAAACATTCCAAAACCCACAAAATAATATTAAAAAGAAATCAAAACCAACCAAAACATTCTAGAAAACCGACCAAAACATTCTGAAAACCCGCAAAATCAAAATAAAAACAAATCAAAACCAAGCAAAACATTCCAAAAACCCAACAAAATAGTTTAGAACCCGCCAAAACTGATCAAAACATTCTGAAAAGATGCCAAAATACTAGAAAACCAGTCAGAAGTGATCAAAACATTCAATAACTTGCCAAAACATAATCAAAACAAATGAAAGCAAACCCAAACATTCCAAATACCCGCCAAAATATTTTAAAACCCGCCAAAAGGAATCCAAACGTTCCACAACCTGCCAACACAATAAAAACAACACAAGAGAAAACAAAACATTCTAAAACATCACCAAAACATTCCGAAAACCCGCCAAAACATCATCAAAACAAATCAAAACAAACCAAACAATAGGAGGAACACGGCAACATATTGGCAAGCAAGAGACGGAGAGCGCGGCACCTTCTAGGAGGCCAAGAAGAAAGCCGCACAACACCTGCACTGTGTCTGCAACTTTCAAACTGCTAGAAGCTAGTGGCTTGCCACTGGCCTGCCTCTTCAATTGCCATTAGCATTCCAATGGAAGCTATTCTTGGACAACTTTGCTCTGCTTGCTACTAGTTCTGCCCCAGCCTACCATAGATAACCTTGCTCTTGCCTTGAGGCTCTGAGATGCCAAGAACTTGTCAACTTCAAAGGGCGGGCCGGGCTACATCTACTCAGCTGCCACAGTTTCTCCTTGCTAGACCTAGTGGGAAAGCATTTTGCTGAGATGCAGAAGGCAAGAAACGCAGCATACGGAGACGCGGAGCTGTCCCAAGTGCCGCTGCCTAGGCGTCTTTCCGCAGAAGGAGCGCCCCGAAGCGCACCGCAACCGGCGCCGTCATCTCTGCGCAAAGAGCCAAAATATTTTAAAACCCGCCAAAACTAATCCAAAAATATTTTCAAACCCGCCAAAATAGAAAACCAGACAGAAGAGATCAATACATTCGAAAAAACCTGACAAAACATGATCAAGCCCAACAAAGCTAATCCAAACACACCAAAAACTGGGCTAAACAGAATCAAAACAAATCAAAACCTTCTAAAAGCCCGCCAAAATATTTCAAAACCCGTCAAAACTAATCAAAATATTCCAAATACCCGCCAAAACATTCCGAACACCCACCAAAAGGAATCCAAACATTCCAAAACCTGTCAACACAATAAAAACAACTCAAGAGAATACAAAACATTCTAAAACCCAACCAACACATTCCGAAAACCCGCCAAAACATCATAAAAACAAATCAAAACCAACCAAAATATTCCGAAAACCCGCCAAAATTATTTAGACCCGCAAAACTCATCAAAACATTCTAAAAAGATGCCAAAACATTAGAAAACCAGACAGAACTGATCAAAACATTGAAAAAACTAGGCAAAACATCATAAAAACAAATCAAAACCAACCAAAACATTCCAAAAACCCGACAAAATAGTTTAGAACCTGCCAAAACTGATCAAAACATTCGGAAAAGATGCCAAAATACTAGAAAACCAGTCAGAAGTGATCGAAACATTCAAAAAACCCGCCAAAATATAGTAAAAACAAAGCTAAAGAAACCAAAATATTATAAACAACCTCTAAAATATCTTAAAACCCGCCAAAACTGATCAAAACATTCTGAAAATCGGCCAACATATTAGAAAACCAACCAGAACTGATCAAACCAAAAAAAAACCCTTGCCAAAACATAACAAAAAAAAATGAAAACCAAGCAAAACCTTCCAAATACATGCCAAAATATTTTAAACTAGACAAAACAAATCAAAACATTCCAAAACCCACAAAATAATATTAAAAAGAAATCAAAACCAACCAAAACATTCTAGAAAACCGACCAAAACATTCTGAAAACCCGCAAAATCAAAATAAAAACAAATCAAAACCAAGCAAAACATTCCAAAAACCCAACAAAATAGTTTAGAACCCGCCAAAACTGATCAAAACATTCTGAAAAGATGCCAAAATACTAGAAAACCAGTCAGAAGTGATCAAAACATTCAATAACTTGCCAAAACATAATCAAAACAAATGAAAGCAAACCCAAACATTCCAAATACCCGCCAAAATATTTTAAAACCCGCCAAAAGGAATCCAAACGTTCCACAACCTGCCAACACAATAAAAACAACACAAGAGAAAACAAAACATTCTAAAACACCACCAAAACATTCCGAAAACCCGCCAAAACATCATAAAAACAAATCAAAACAAACCAAACAATAAGAGGAACACGGCAACATATTGGCAAGCAAGAGACGGAGAGCGCGGCACCTTCTAGGAGGCCAAGAAGGAAGCCGCACAACACCTGCACTGTGTCTGCAACTTTCAAACTGCTAGAAGCTAGTGGCTTGCCACTGGCCTGCCTCTTCAATTGCCATTAGCATTCCAATGGAAGCTATTCTTGGACAACTTTGCTCTGCTTGCTGCTAGTTCTGCCCCAGCCTACCATAGAGAACCTTGCTCTTGCCTTGAGGCTCTGAGATGCCAAGAACTTGTCAACTTCAAAGGGCGGGCCAGGCTACATCTACTCAGCTGCCACAGTTTCTCCTTGCTAGACCTAGTGGGAAAGCATTTTGCTGAGATGCAGAAGGCAAGAAACGCAGCATACGGAGACGCGGAGCTGTCCCAAGTGCCGCTGCCTAGGCGTCTTTCCGCAGAAGGAGCGCCCCGGAGCGCACCGCAACCGGCGCCGTCATCTCTGCGCAAAGAGCCAAAATATTTTAAAACCCGCCAAAACTAATCCAAAAATATTTTCAAACCCGCCAAAATAGAAAACCAGACAGAAGAGATCAATACATTCGAAAAAACCTGACAAAACATGATCAAGCCCACCAAAGCTAATCCAAACACACCAAAAACTGGGCTAAACAGAATCAAAACAAATCAAAACAAATCAAAACCTTCTAAAAACCCACCAAAATATTTCAAAGCCCATCAAAACTAATCAAAACATTCCGAACACCCGCCAAAACATTCCGAACACCCGCCAAAAGGAATCCAAACATTCCAAAACCTGCCAACACAATAAAAACAACTCAAGAGAATACAAAACATTCTAAAACCCAACCAAAACATTCCGAAAACCCACCAAAACATCATAAAAACAAATCAAAACCAACCAAAATATTCCGAAAACCCGCCAAAATAATTTAGACCCGCAAAACTCATCAAAACTTTCTGAAAAGATGCCAAAACATTAGAAAACCAGACAGAACTGATCAAAACATTGAAAAAACTAGGCAAAACATCATAAAAACAAATCAAAACCAACCAAAAAATTCCAAAAACCTGACAAAATAGTTTAGAACCTGCCAAAACTGATCAAAACATTCTGAAAAGATGCCAAAATACTAGAAAACCAGTCAGAAGTGATCGAAACTTTCAATAACTTGCCAAAACATAATCAAAACAAATGAAAGCAAACCAAAAACATTCCAAATACCCGCCAAAATATTTGAAAACCCGCCAAAAGGAATCCAAATATTCCACAACCTGCCAAGACAATAAAAACAACACAAGAGAAAACAAAACATTCTAAAACACCACCAAAACATTCCGAAAACCCACCAAAACATCATCAAAACAAATCAAAACAAACCAAACAATAGGAGGAACACGGCAACATATTGGCAAGCAAGAGACGGAGAGCGCGGCACCTTCTAGGAGGCCAAGAAGGAAGCCGCACAACACCTGCACTGTGTCTGCAACTTTCAAACTGCTAGAAGCTAGTGGCTTGCCACTGGCCTGCCTCTTCAATTGCCATTAGCATTCCAATGGAAGCTATTCTTGGACAACTTTGCTCTGCTTGCTGCTAGTTCTGCCCCAGCCTACCATAGAGAACCTTGCTCTTGCCTTGAGGCTCTGAGATGCCAAGAACTTGTCAACTTCAAAGGGCGGGCCGGGCTACATCTACTCAGCTGCCACAGTTTCTCCTTGCTAGACCTAGTGGGAAAGCATTTTGCTGAGATGCAGAAGGCAAGAAACGCAGCATACGGAGACGCGGAGCTGTCCCAAGTGCCGCTGCCTAGGCGTCTTTCCGCAGAAGGAGCGCCCCGGAGCGCACCGCAACCGGCGCCGTCATCTCTGCGCAAAGAGCCAAAATATTTTAAAACCTGCCAAAACTAATCCAAAAATATTTTCAAACCCGCCAAAATAGAAAACCAGACAGAAGAGATCAATACATTCGAAAAAACCTGACAAAACATGATCAAGCCCACCAAAGCTAATCCAAACACACCAAAAACTGGGCTAAACAGAATCAAAACAAATCAAAACAAATCAAAACCTTCTAAAAGCCCGCCAAAATATTTCAAAACCCGTCAAAACTAATCAAAATATTCCAAATACCCGCCAAAACATTCCGAACACCCACCAAAAGGAATCCAAACATTCCAAAACCTGTCAACACAATAAAAACAACTCAAGAGAATACCAAACATTCTAAAACCCAACCAACACATTCCGAAAACCCGCCAAAACATCATAAAAACAAATCAAAACCAACCAAAATATTCCGAAAACCCGCCAAAATAATTTAGACCCGCAAAACTCATCAAAACATTCTAAAAAGATGCCAAAACATTAGAAAACCAGCCAGAACTGATCAAAACATTCAAAAAACTTGGCAAAACATCATAAAAACAAATCAAAACCAACCAAAACATTCCAAAAACCCGACAAAATAGTTTAGAACCTGCCAAAACTGATCAAAACATTCGGAAAAGATGCCAAAATACTAGAAAACCAGTCAGAAGTGATCGAAACATTCAAAAAACCCGCCAAAATATAGTAAAAACAAAGCTAAAGAAACCAAAATATTATAAACAACCTCTAAAATATCTTAAAACCCGCCAAAACTGATCAAAACATTCTGAAAATCGGCCAACATATTAGAAAACCAACCAGAACTGATCAAACCAAAAAAAAACCCTTGCCAAAACATAACAAAAAAAAATGAAAACCAAGCAAAACCTTCCAAATACATGCCAAAATATTTTAAACTAGACAAAACAAATCAAAACATTCCAAAACCCACAAAATAATATTAAAAAGAAATCAAAACCAACCAAAACATTCTAGAAAACCGACCAAAACATTCTGAAAACCCGCAAAATCAAAATAAAAACAAATCAAAACCAAGCAAAACATTCCAAAAACCCAACAAAATAGTTTAGAACCCGCCAAAACTGATCAAAACATTCTGAAAAGATGCCAAAATACTAGAAAACCAGTCAGAAGTGATCAAAACATTCAATAACTTGCCAAAACATAATCAAAACAAATGAAAGCAAACCCAAACATTCCAAATACCCGCCAAAATATTTTAAAACCCGCCAAAAGGAATCCAAACGTTCCACAACCTGCCAACACAATAAAAACAACACAAGAGAAAACAAAACATTCTAAAACACCACCAAAACATTCCGAAAACCCGCCAAAACATCATAAAAACAAATCAAAACAAACCAAACAATAAGAGGAACACGGCAACATATTGGCAAGCAAGAGACGGAGAGCGCGGCACCTTCTAGGAGGCCAAGAAGGAAGCCGCACAACACCTGCACTGTGTCTGCAACTTTCAAACTGCTAGAAGCTAGTGGCTTGCCACTGGCCTGCCTCTTCAATTGCCATTAGCATTCCAATGGAAGCTATTCTTGGACAACTTTGCTCTGCTTGCTGCTAGTTCTGCCCCAGCCTACCATAGATAACCTTGCTCTTGCCTTGAGGCTCTGAGATGCCAAGAACTTGTCAACTTCAAAGGGCGGGCCAGGCTACATCTACTCAGCTGCCACAGTTTCTCCTTGCTAGACCTAGTGGGAAAGCATTTTGCTGAGATGCAGAAGGCAAGAAACGCAGCATACGGAGACGCGGAGCTGTCCCAAGTGCCGCTGCCTAGGCGTCTTTCCGCAGAAGGAGCGCCCCGGAGCGCACCGCAACCGGCGCCGTCATCTCTGCGCAAAGAGCCAAAATATTTTAAAACCCGCCAAAACTAATCCAAAAATATTTTCAAACCCGCCAAAATAGAAAACCAGACAGAAGAGATCAATACATTCGAAAAAACCTGACAAAACATGATCAAGCCCACCAAAGCTAATCCAAACACACCAAAAACTGGGCTAAACAGAATCAAAACAAATCAAAACAAATCAAAACCTTCTAAAAACCCACCAAAATATTTCAAAACCCGTCAAAACTAATCAAAACATTCCGAACACCCGCCAAAACATTCCGAACACCCGCCAAAAGGAATCCAAACATTCCAAAACCTGCCAACACAATAAAAACAACTCAAGAGAATACAAAACATTCTAAAACCCAACCAAAACATTCCGAAAACCCACCAAAACATCATAAAAACAAATCAAAACCAACCAAAATATTCCGAAAACCCGCCAAAATAATTTAGACCCGCAAAACTCATCAAAACTTTCTGAAAAGATGCCAAAACATTAGAAAACCAGACAGAACTGATCAAAACATTGAAAAAACTAGGCAAAACATCATAAAAACAAATCAAAACCAACCAAAAAATTCCAAAAACCTGACAAAATAGTTTAGAACCTGCCAAAACTGATCAAAACATTCTGAAAAGATGCCAAAATACTAGAAAACCAGTCAGAAGTGATCGAAACTTTCAATAACTTGCCAAAACATAATCAAAACAAATGAAAGCAAACCAAAAACATTCCAAATACCCGCCAAAATATTTGAAAACCCGCCAAAAGGAATCCAAATATTCCACAACCTGCCAAGACAATAAAAACAACACAAGAGAAAACAAAACATTCTAAAACACCACCAAAACATTCCGAAAACCCACCAAAACATCATCAAAACAAATCAAAACAAACCAAACAATAGGAGGAACACGGCAACATATTGGCAAGCAAGAGACGGAGAGCGCGGCACCTTCTAGGAGGCCAAGAAGGAAGCCGCACAACACCTGCACTGTGTCTGCAACTTTCAAACTGCTAGAAGCTAGTGGCTTGCCACTGGCCTGCCTCTTCAATTGCCATTAGCATTCCAATGGAAGCTATTCTTGGACAACTTTGCTCTGCTTGCTGCTAGTTCTGCCCCAGCCTACCATAGAGAACCTTGCTCTTGCCTTGAGGCTCTGAGATGCCAAGAACTTGTCAACTTCAAAGGGCGGGCCGGGCTACATCTACTCAGCTGCCACAGTTTCTCCTTGCTAGACCTAGTGGGAAAGCATTTTGCTGAGATGCAGAAGGCAAGAAACGCAGCATACGGAGACGCGGAGCTGTCCCAAGTGCCGCTGCCTAGGCGTCTTTCCGCAGAAGGAGCGCCCCGGAGCGCACCGCAACCGGCGCCGTCATCTCTGCGCAAAGAGCCAAAATATTTTAAAACCTGCCAAAACTAATCCAAAAATATTTTCAAACCCGCCAAAATAGAAAACCAGACAGAAGAGATCAATACATTCGAAAAAACCTGACAAAACATGATCAAGCCCACCAAAGCTAATCCAAACACACCAAAAACTGGGCTAAACAGAATCAAAACAAATCAAAACCTTCTAAAAGCCCGCCAAAATATTTCAAAACCCGTCAAAACTAATCAAAATATTCCAAATACCCGCCAAAACATTCCGAACACCCACCAAAAGGAATCCAAACATTCCAAAACCTGTCAACACAATAAAAACAACTCAAGAGAATACAAAACATTCTAAAACCCAACCAACACATTCCGAAAACCCGCCAAAACATCATAAAAACAAATCAAAACCAACCAAAATATTCCGAAAACCCGCCAAAATTATTTAGACCCGCAAAACTCATCAAAACATTCTAAAAAGATGCCAAAACATTAGAAAACCAGCCAGAACTGATCAAAACATTCAAAAAACTTGGCAAAACATCATAAAAACAAATCAAAACCAACCAAAACATTCCAAAAACCCGACAAAATAGTTTAGAACCTGCCAAAACTGATCAAAACATTCGGAAAAGATGCCAAAATACTAGAAAACCAGTCAGAAGTGATCGAAACATTCAAAAAACCCGCCAAAATATAGTAAAAACAAAGCTAAAGAAACCAAAATATTATAAACAACCTCTAAAATATCTTAAAACCCGCCAAAACTGATCAAAACATTCTGAAAATCGGCCAACATATTAGAAAACCAGCCAGAACTGATCAAACAAAAAAAAAACCCTTGCCAAAACATAACAAAAAAAAATGAAAACCAAGCAAAACCTTCCAAATACATGCCAAAATATTTTAAACTAGACAAAACAAATCAAAACATTCCAAAACCCACAAAATAATATTAAAAAGAAATCAAAACCAACCAAAACATTCTAGAAAACCGACCAAAACATTCTGAAAACCCGCAAAATCAAAATAAAAACAAATCAAAACCAACCAAAACATTCCAAAAACCCAACAAAATAGTTTAGAACCCGCCAAAACTGATCAAAACATTCTGAAAAGATGCCAAAATACTAGAAAACCAGTCAGAAGTGATCAAAACATTCAATAACTTGCCAAAACATAATCAAAACAAATGAAAGCAAACCCAAACATTCCAAATACCCGCCAAAATATTTTAAAACCCGCCAAAAGGAATCCAAACGTTCCACAACCTGCCAACACAATAAAAACAACACAAGAGAAAACAAAACATTCTAAAACACCACCAAAACATTCCGAAAACCCGCCAAAACATCATAAAAACAAATCAAAACAAACCAAACAATAAGAGGAACACGGCAACATATTGGCAAGCAAGAGACGGAGAGCGCGGCACCTTCTAGGAGGCCAAGAAGGAAGCCGCACAACACCTGCACTGTGTCTGCAACTTTCAAACTGCTAGAAGCTAGTGGCTTGCCACTGGCCTGCCTCTTCAATTGCCATTAGCATTCCAATGGAAGCTATTCTTGGACAACTTTGCTCTGCTTGCTGCTAGTTCTGCCCCAGCCTACCATAGAGAACCTTGCTCTTGCCTTGAGGCTCTGAGATGCCAAGAACTTGTCAACTTCAAAGGGCGGGCCGGGCTACATCTACTCAGCTGCCACAGTTTCTCCTTGCTAGACCTAGTGGGAAAGCATTTTGCTGAGATGCAGAAGGCAAGAAACGCAGCATACGGAGACGCGGAGCTGTCCCAAGTGCCGCTGCCTAGGCGTCTTTCCGCAGAAGGAGCGCCCCGGAGCGCACCGCAACCGGCACCGTCATCTCTGCGCAAAGAGCCAAAATATTTTAAAACCCGCCAAAACTAATCCAAAAATATTTTCAAACCCGCCAAAATAGAAAACCAGACAGAAGAGATCAATACATTCGAAAAAACCTGACAAAACATGATCAAGCCCACCAAAGCTAATCCAAACACACCAAAAACTGGGCTAAACAGAATCAAAACAAATCAAAACCTTCTAAAAGCCCGCCAAAATATTTCAAAACCCGTCAAAACTAATCAAAATATTCCAAATACCCGCCAAAACATTCCGAACACCCACCAAAAGGAATCCAAACATTCCAAAACCTGTCAACACAATAAAAACAACTCAAGAGAATACAAAACATTCTAAAACCCAACCAACACATTCCGAAAACCCGCCAAAACATCATAAAAACAAATCAAAACCAACCAAAATATTCCGAAAACCCGCCAAAATTATTTAGACCCACAAAACTCATCAAAACATTCTAAAAAGATGCCAAAACATTAGAAAACCAGCCAGAACTGATCAAAACATTCAAAAAACTTGGCAAAACATCATAAAAACAAATCAAAACCAACCAAAACATTCCAAAAACCCGACAAAATAGTTTAGAACCTGCCAAAACTGATCAAAACATTCGGAAAAGATGCCAAAATACTAGAAAACCAGTCAGAAGTGATCGAAACATTCAAAAAACCCGCCAAAATATAGTAAAAACAAAGCTAAAGAAACCAAAATATTATAAACAACCTCTAAAATATCTTAAAACCCGCCAAAACTGATCAAAACATTCTGAAAATCGGCCAACATATTAGAAAACCAGCCAGAACTGATCAAACAAAAAAAAAACCCTTGCCAAAACATAACAAAAAAAAATGAAAACCAAGCAAAACCTTCCAAATACATGCCAAAATATTTTAAACTAGACAAAACAAATCAAAACATTCCAAAACCCACAAAATAATATTAAAAAGAAATCAAAACCAACCAAAACATTCTAGAAAACCGACCAAAACATTCTGAAAACCCGCAAAATCAAAATAAAAACAAATCAAAACCAAGCAAAACATTCCAAAAACCCAACAAAATAGTTTAGAACCCGCCAAAACTGATCAAAACATTCTGAAAAGATGCCAAAATACTAGAAAACCAGTCAGAAGTGATCAAAACATTCAATAACTTGCCAAAACATAATCAAAACAAATGAAAGCAAACCCAAACATTCCAAATACCCGCCAAAATATTTTAAAACCCGCCAAAAGGAATCCAAACGTTCCACAACCTGCCAACACAATAAAAACAACACAAGAGAAAACAAAACATTCTAAAACACCACCAAAACATTCCGAAAACCCGCCA
The DNA here is from genome assembly GCF_036417665.1 of Passer domesticus. NCBI lineage: Eukaryota > Metazoa > Chordata > Aves > Passeriformes > Passeridae > Passer > Passer domesticus. The sequence goes on from NC_087478.1 coordinate 66,247,128, forward strand.
AAACATCATAAAAACAAATCAAAACAAACCAAACAATAAGAGGAACACGGCAACATATTGGCAAGCAAGAGACGGAGAGCGCGGCACCTTCTAGGAGGCCAAGAAGGAAGCCGCACAACACCTGCACTGTGTCTGCAACTTTCAAACTGCTAGAAGCTAGTGGCTTGCCACTGGCCTGCCTCTTCAATTGCCATTAGCATTCCAATGGAAGCTATTCTTGGACAACTTTGCTCTGCTTGCTGCTAGTTCTGCCCCAGCCTACCATAGAGAACCTTGCTCTTGCCTTGAGGCTCTGAGATGCCAAGAACTTGTCAACTTCAAAGGGCGGGCCGGGCTACATCTACTCAGCTGCCACAGTTTCTCCTTGCTAGACCTAGTGGGAAAGCATTTTGCTGAGATGCAGAAGGCAAGAAACGCAGCATACGGAGACGCGGAGCTGTCCCAAGTGCCGCTGCCTAGGCGTCTTTCCGCAGAAGGAGCGCCCCGGAGCGCACCGCAACCGGCACCGTCATCTCTGCGCAAAGAGCCAAAATATTTTAAAACCCGCCAAAACTAATCCAAAAATATTTTCAAACCCGCCAAAATAGAAAACCAGACAGAAGAGATCAATACATTCGAAAAAACCTGACAAAACATGATCAAGCCCACCAAAGCTAATCCAAATACACCAAAAACTGGGCTAAACAGAATCAAAACAAATCAAAACCTTCTAAAAGCCCGCCAAAATATTTCAAAACCCGTCAAAACTAATCAAAATATTCCAAATACCCGCCAAAACATTCCGAACACCCACCAAAAGGAATCCAAACATTCCAAAACCTGTCAACACAATAAAAACAACTCAAGAGAATACAAAACATTCTAAAACCCAACCAACACATTCCGAAAACCCGCCAAAACATCATAAAAACAAATCAAAACCAACCAAAATATTCCGAAAACCCGCCAAAATTATTTAGACCCGCAAAACTCATCAAAACATTCTAAAAAGATGCCAAAACATTAGAAAACCAGCCAGAACTGATCAAAACATTCAAAAAACTTGGCAAAACATCATAAAAACAAATCAAAACCAACCAAAACATTCCAAAAACCCGACAAAATAGTTTAGAACCTGCCAAAACTGATCAAAACATTCGGAAAAGATGCCAAAATACTAGAAAACCAGTCAGAAGTGATCGAAACATTCAAAAAACCCGCCAAAATATAGTAAAAACAAAGCTAAAGAAACCAAAATATTATAAACAACCTCTAAAATATCTTAAAACCCGCCAAAACTGATCAAAACATTCTGAAAATCGGCCAACATATTAGAAAACCAGCCAGAACTGATCAAACCAAAAAAAAACCCTTGCCACAACATAACAAAAAAAAATGAAAACCAAGCAAAACCTTCCAAATACATGCCAAAATATTTTAAACTAGACAAAACAAATCAAAACATTCCAAAACCCACAAAATAATATTAAAAAGAAATCAAAACCAACCAAAACATTCTAGAAAACCGACCAAAACATTCTGAAAACCCGCAAAATCAAAATAAAAACAAATCAAAACCAAGCAAAACATTCCAAAAACCCAACAAAATAGTTTAGAACCCGCCAAAACTGATCAAAACATTCTGAAAAGATGCCAAAATACTAGAAAACCAGTCAGAAGTGATCAAAACATTCAATAACTTGCCAAAACATAATCAAAACAAATGAAAGCAAACCCAAACATTCCAAATACCCGCCAAAATATTTTAAAACCCGCCAAAAGGAATCCAAACGTTCCACAACCTGCCAACACAATAAAAACAACACAAGAGAAAACAAAACATTCTAAAACACCACCAAAACATTCCGAAAACCCGCCAAAACATCATAAAAACAAATCAAAACAAACCAAACAATAAGAGGAACACGGCAACATATTGGCAAGCAAGAGACGGAGAGCGCGGCACCTTCTAGGAGGCCAAGAAGGAAGCCGCACAACACCTGCACTGTGTCTGCAACTTTCAAACTGCTAGAAGCTAGTGGCTTGCCACTGGCCTGCCTCTTCAATTGCCATTAGCATTCCAATGGAAGCTATTCTTGGACAACTTTGCTCTGCTTGCTGCTAGTTCTGCCCCAGCCTACCATAGAGAACCTTGCTCTTGCCTTGAGGCTCTGAGATGCCAAGAACTTGTCAACTTCAAAGGGCGGGCCGGGCTACATCTACTCAGCTGCCACAGTTTCTCCTTGCTAGACCTAGTGGGAAAGCATTTTGCTGAGATGCAGAAGGCAAGAAACGCAGCATACGGAGACGCGGAGCTGTCCCAAGTGCCGCTGCCTAGGCGTCTTTCCGCAGAAGGAGCGCCCCGGAGCGCACCGCAACCGGCGCCGTCATCTCTGCGCAAAGAGCCAAAATATTTTAAAACCCGCCAAAACTAATCCAAAAATATTTTCAAACCCGCCAAAATAGAAAACCAGACAGAAGAGATCAATACATTCGAAAAAACCTGACAAAACATGATCAAGCCCACCAAAGCTAATCCAAACACACCAAAAACTGGGCTAAACAGAATCAAAACAAATCAAAACAAATCAAAACCTTCTAAAAACCCACCAAAATATTTCAAAACCCGTCAAAACTAATCAAAACATTCCGAACACCCGCCAAAACATTCCGAACACCCGCCAAAAGGAATCCAAACATTCCAAAACCTGCCAACACAATAAAAACAACTCAAGAGAATACAAAACATTCTAAAACCCAACCAAAACATTCCGAAAACCCACCAAAACATCATAAAAACAAATCAAAACCAACCAAAATATTCCGAAAACCCGCCAAAATAATTTAGACCCGCAAAACTCATCAAAACTTTCTGAAAAGATGCCAAAACATTAGAAAACCAGACAGAACTGATCAAAACATTGAAAAAACTAGGCAAAACATCATAAAAACAAATCAAAACCAACCAAAAAATTCCAAAAACCTGACAAAATAGTTTAGAACCTGCCAAAACTGATCAAAACATTCTGAAAAGATGCCAAAATACTAGAAAACCAGTCAGAAGTGATCGAAACTTTCAATAACTTGCCAAAACATAATCAAAACAAATGAAAGCAAACCAAAAACATTCCAAATACCCGCCAAAATATTTGAAAACCCGCCAAAAGGAATCCAAATATTCCACAACCTGCCAAGACAATAAAAACAACACAAGAGAAAACAAAACATTCTAAAACACCACCAAAACATTCCGAAAACCCACCAAAACATCATCAAAACAAATCAAAACAAACCAAACAATAGGAGGAACACGGCAACATATTGGCAAGCAAGAGACGGAGAGCGCGGCACCTTCTAGGAGGCCAAGAAGGAAGCCGCACAACACCTGCACTGTGTCTGCAACTTTCAAACTGCTAGAAGCTAGTGGCTTGCCACTGGCCTGCCTCTTCAATTGCCATTAGCATTCCAATGGAAGCTATTCTTGGACAACTTTGCTCTGCTTGCTGCTAGTTCTGCCCCAGCCTACCATAGAGAACCTTGCTCTTGCCTTGAGGCTCTGAGATGCCAAGAACTTGTCAACTTCAAAGGGCGGGCCGGGCTACATCTACTCAGCTGCCACAGTTTCTCCTTGCTAGACCTAGTGGGAAAGCATTTTGCTGAGATGCAGAAGGCAAGAAACGCAGCATACGGAGACGCGGAGCTGTCCCAAGTGCCGCTGCCTAGGCGTCTTTCCGCAGAAGGAGCGCCCCGGAGCGCACCGCAACCGGCGCCGTCATCTCTGCGCAAAGAGCCAAAATATTTTAAAACCTGCCAAAACTAATCCAAAAATATTTTCAAACCCGCCAAAATAGAAAACCAGACAGAAGAGATCAATACATTCGAAAAAACCTGACAAAACATGATCAAGCCCACCAAAGCTAATCCAAACACACCAAAAACTGGGCTAAACAGAATCAAAACAAATCAAAACCTTCTAAAAGCCCGCCAAAATATTTCAAAACCCGTCAAAACTAATCAAAATATTCCAAATACCCGCCAAAACATTCCGAACACCCACCAAAAGGAATCCAAACATTCCAAAACCTGTCAACACAATAAAAACAACTCAAGAGAATACAAAACATTCTAAAACCCAACCAACACATTCCGAAAACCCGCCAAAACATCATAAAAACAAATCAAAACCAACCAAAATATTCCGAAAACCCGCCAAAATTATTTAGACCCGCAAAACTCATCAAAACATTCTAAAAAGATGCCAAAACATTAGAAAACCAGCCAGAACTGATCAAAACATTCAAAAAACTTGGCAAAACATCATAAAAACAAATCAAAACCAACCAAAACATTCCAAAAACCCGACAAAATAGTTTAGAACCTGCCAAAACTGATCAAAACATTCGGAAAAGATGCCAAAATACTAGAAAACCAGTCAGAAGTGATCGAAACATTCAAAAAACCCGCCAAAATATAGTAAAAACAAAGCTAAAGAAACCAAAATATTATAAACAACCTCTAAAATATCTTAAAACCCGCCAAAACTGATCAAAACATTCTGAAAATCGGCCAACATATTAGAAAACCAGCCAGAACTGATCAAACAAAAAAAAAACCCTTGCCAAAACATAACAAAAAAAAATGAAAACCAAGCAAAACCTTCCAAATACATGCCAAAATATTTTAAACTAGACAAAACAAATCAAAACATTCCAAAACCCACAAAATAATATTAAAAAGAAATCAAAACCAACCAAAACATTCTAGAAAACCGACCAAAACATTCTGAAAACCCGCAAAATCAAAATAAAAACAAATCAAAACCAAGCAAAACATTCCAAAAACCCAACAAAATAGTTTAGAACCCGCCAAAACTGATCAAAACATTCTGAAAAGATGCCAAAATACTAGAAAACCAGTCAGAAGTGATCAAAACATTCAATAACTTGCCAAAACATAATCAAAACAAATGAAAGCAAACCCAAACATTCCAAATACCCGCCAAAATATTTTAAAACCCGCCAAAAGGAATCCAAACGTTCCACAACCTGCCAACACAATAAAAACAACACAAGAGAAAACAAAACATTCTAAAACACCACCAAAACATTCCGAAAACCCGCCAAAACATCATAAAAACAAATCAAAACAAACCAAACAATAAGAGGAACACGGCAACATATTGGCAAGCAAGAGACGGAGAGCGCGGCACCTTCTAGGAGGCCAAGAAGGAAGCCGCACAACACCTGCACTGTGTCTGCAACTTTCAAACTGCTAGAAGCTAGTGGCTTGCCACTGGCCTGCCTCTTCAATTGCCATTAGCATTCCAATGGAAGCTATTCTTGGACAACTTTGCTCTGCTTGCTGCTAGTTCTGCCCCAGCCTACCATAGAGAACCTTGCTCTTGCCTTGAGGCTCTGAGATGCCAAGAACTTGTCAACTTCAAAGGGCGGGCCGGGCTACATCTACTCAGCTGCCACAGTTTCTCCTTGCTAGACCTAGTGGGAAAGCATTTTGCTGAGATGCAGAAGGCAAGAAACGCAGCATACGGAGACGCGGAGCTGTCCCAAGTGCCGCTGCCTAGGCGTCTTTCCGCAGAAGGAGCGCCCCGGAGCGCACCGCAACCGGCACCGTCATCTCTGCGCAAAGAGCCAAAATATTTTAAAACCCGCCAAAACTAATCCAAAAATATTTTCAAACCCGCCAAAATAGAAAACCAGACAGAAGAGATCAATACATTCGAAAAAACCTGACAAAACATGATCAAGCCCACCAAAGCTAATCCAAACACACCAAAAACTGGGCTAAACAGAATCAAAACAAATCAAAACCTTCTAAAAGCCCGCCAAAATATTTCAAAACTAATCAAAATATTCCAAATACCCGCCAAAACATTCCGAACACCCACCAAAAGGAATCCAAACATTCCAAAACCTGTCAACACAATAAAAACAACTCAAGAGAATACAAAACATTCTAAAACCCAACCAACACATTCCGAAAACCCGCCAAAACATCATAAAAACAAATCAAAACCAACCAAAATATTCCGAAAACCCGCCAAAATTATTTAGACCCACAAAACTCATCAAAACATTCTAAAAAGATGCCAAAACATTAGAAAACCAGACAGAACTGATCAAAACATTCAAAAAACTTGGCAAAACATCATAAAAACAAATCAAAACCAACCAAAACATTCCAAAAACCCGACAAAATAGTTTAGAACCTGCCAAAACTGATCAAAACATTCGGAAAAGATGCCAAAATACTAGAAAACCAGTCAGAAGTGATCGAAACATTCAAAAAACCCGCCAAAATATAGTAAAAACAAAGCTAAAGAAACCAAAATATTATAAACAACCTCTAAAATATCTTAAAACCCGCCAAAACTGATCAAAACATTCTGAAAATCGGCCAACATATTAGAAAACCAGCCAGAACTGATCAAACAAAAAAAAAACCCTTGCCAAAACATAACAAAAAAAAATGAAAACCAAGCAAAACCTTCCAAATACATGCCAAAATATTTTAAACTAGACAAAACAAATCAAAACATTCCAAAACCCACAAAATAATATTAAAAAGAAATCAAAACCAACCAAAACATTCTAGAAAACCGACCAAAACATTCTGAAAACCCGCAAAATCAAAATAAAAACAAATCAAAACCAAGCAAAACATTCCAAAAACCCAACAAAATAGTTTAGAACCCGCCAAAACTGATCAAAACATTCTGAAAAGATGCCAAAATACTAGAAAACCAGTCAGAAGTGATCAAAACATTCAATAACTTGCCAAAACATAATCAAAACAAATGAAAGCAAACCCAAACATTCCAAATACCCGCCAAAATATTTTAAAACCCGCCAAAAGGAATCCAAACGTTCCACAACCTGCCAACACAATAAAAACAACACAAGAGAAAACAAAACATTCTAAAACACCACCAAAACATTCCGAAAACCCGCCAAAACATCATAAAAACAAATCAAAACAAACCAAACAATAAGAGGAACACGGCAACATATTGGCAAGCAAGAGACGGAGAGCGCGGCACCTTCTAGGAGGCCAAGAAGGAAGCCGCACAACACCTGCACTGTGTCTGCAACTTTCAAACTGCTAGAAGCTAGTGGCTTGCCACTGGCCTGCCTCTTCAATTGCCATTAGCATTCCAATGGAAGCTATTCTTGGACAACTTTGCTCTGCTTGCTGCTAGTTCTGCCCCAGCCTACCATAGAGAACCTTGCTCTTGCCTTGAGGCTCTGAGATGCCAAGAACTTGTCAACTTCAAAGGGCGGGCCGGGCTACATCTACTCAGCTGCCACAGTTTCTCCTTGCTAGACCTAGTGGGAAAGCATTTTGCTGAGATGCAGAAGGCAAGAAACGCAGCATACGGAGACGCGGAGCTGTCCCAAGTGCCGCTGCCTAGGCGTCTTTCCGCAGAAGGAGCGCCCCGGAGCGCACCGCAACCGGCACCGTCATCTCTGCGCAAAGAGCCAAAATATTTTAAAACCCGCCAAAACTAATCCAAAAATATTTTCAAACCCGCCAAAATAGAAAACCAGACAGAAGAGATCAATACATTCGAAAAAACCTGACAAAACATGATCAAGCCCACCAAAGCTAATCCAAATACACCAAAAACTGGGCTAAACAGAATCAAAACAAATCAAAACCTTCTAAAAGCCCGCCAAAATATTTCAAAACCCGTCAAAACTAATCAAAATATTCCAAATACCCGCCAAAACATTCCGAACACCCACCAAAAGGAATCCAAACATTCCAAAACCTGTCAACACAATAAAAACAACTCAAGAGAATACAAAACATTCTAAAACCCAACCAACACATTCCGAAAACCCGCCAAAACATCATAAAAACAAATCAAAACCAACCAAAATATTCCGAAAACCCGCCAAAATTATTTAGACCCGCAAAACTCATCAAAACATTCTAAAAAGATGCCAAAACATTAGAAAACCAGCCAGAACTGATCAAAACATTCAAAAAACTTGGCAAAACATCATAAAAACAAATCAAAACCAACCAAAACATTCCAAAAACCCGACAAAATAGTTTAGAACCTGCCAAAACTGATCAAAACATTCGGAAAAGATGCCAAAATACTAGAAAACCAGTCAGAAGTGATCGAAACATTCAAAAAACCCGCCAAAATATAGTAAAAACAAAGCTAAAGAAACCAAAATATTATAAACAACCTCTAAAATATCTTAAAACCCGCCAAAACTGATCAAAACATTCTGAAAATCGGCCAACATATTAGAAAACCAGCCAGAACTGATCAAACCAAAAAAAAACCCTTGCCACAACATAACAAAAAAAAATGAAAACCAAGCAAAACCTTCCAAATACATGCCAAAATATTTTAAACTAGACAAAACAAATCAAAACATTCCAAAACCCACAAAATAATATTAAAAAGAAATCAAAACCAACCAAAACATTCTAGAAAACCGACCAAAACATTCTGAAAACCCGCAAAATCAAAATAAAAACAAATCAAAACCAAGCAAAACATTCCAAAAACCCAACAAAATAGTTTAGAACCCGCCAAAACTGATCAAAACATTCTGAAAAGATGCCAAAATACTAGAAAACCAGTCAGAAGTGATCAAAACATTCAATAACTTGCCAAAACATAATCAAAACAAATGAAAGCAAACCCAAACATTCCAAATACCCGCCAAAATATTTTAAAACCCGCCAAAAGGAATCCAAACGTTCCACAACCTGCCAACACAATAAAAACAACACAAGAGAAAACAAAACATTCTAAAACACCACCAAAACATTCCGAAAACCCGCCAAAACATCATAAAAACAAATCAAAACAAACCAAACAATAAGAGGAACACGGCAACATATTGGCAAGCAAGAGACGGAGAGCGCGGCACCTTCTAGGAGGCCAAGAAGGAAGCCGCACAACACCTGCACTGTGTCTGCAACTTTCAAACTGCTAGAAGCTAGTGGCTTGCCACTGGCCTGCCTCTTCAATTGCCATTAGCATTCCAATGGAAGCTATTCTTGGACAACTTTGCTCTGCTTGCTGCTAGTTCTGCCCCAGCCTACCATAGAGAACCTTGCTCTTGCCTTGAGGCTCTGAGATGCCAAGAACTTGTCAACTTCAAAGGGCGGGCCGGGCTACATCTACTCAGCTGCCACAGTTTCTCCTTGCTAGACCTAGTGGGAAAGCATTTTGCTGAGATGCAGAAGGCAAGAAACGCAGCATACGGAGACGCGGAGCTGTCCCAAGTGCCGCTGCCTAGGCGTCTTTCCGCAGAAGGAGCGCCCCGGAGCGCACCGCAACCGGCGCCGTCATCTCTGCGCAAAGAGCCAAAATATTTTAAAACCCGCCAAAACTAATCCAAAAATATTTTCAAACCCGCCAAAATAGAAAACCAGACAGAAGAGATCAATACATTCGAAAAAACCTGACAAAACATGATCAAGCCCACCAAAGCTAATCCAAACACACCAAAAACTGGGCTAAACAGAAGCAAAACAAATCAAAACAAATCAAAACCTTCTAAAAACCCACCAAAATATTTCAAAACCCGTCAAAACTAATCAAAACATTCCGAACACCCGCCAAAACATTCCGAACACCCGCCAAAAGGAATCCAAACATTCCAAAACCTGCCAACACAATAAAAACAACTCAAGAGAATACAAAACATTCTAAAACCCAACCAAAACATTCCGAAAACCCACCAAAACATCATAAAAACAAATCAAAACCAACCAAAATATTCCGAAAACCCGCCAAAATAATTTAGACCCGCAAAACTCATCAAAACATTCTGAAAAGATGCCAAAACATTAGAAAACCAGACAGAACTGATCAAAACATTGAAAAAACTAGGCAAAACATCATAAAAACAAATCAAAACCAACCAAAAAATTCCAAAAACCTGACAAAATAGTTTAGAACCTGCCAAAACTGATCAAAACATTCTGAAAAGATGCCAAAATACTAGAAAACCAGTCAGAAGTGATCGAAACTTTCAATAACTTGCCAAAACATAATCAAAACAAATGAAAGCAAACCAAAAACATTCCAAATACCCGCCAAAATATTTGAAAACCCGCCAAAAGGAATCCAAATATTCCACAACCTGCCAAGACAATAAAAACAACACAAGAGAAAACAAAACATTCTAAAACACCACCAAAACATTCCAAAAACCCACCAAAACATCATCAAAACAAATCAAAACAAACCAAACAATAGGAGGAACACGGCAACATATTGGCAAGCAAGAGACGGAGAGCGCGGCACCTTCTAGGAGGCCAAGAAGGAAGCCGCACAACACCTGCACTGTGTCTGCAACTTTCAAACTGCTAGAAGCTAGTGGCTTGCCACTGGCCTGCCTCTTCAATTGCCATTAGCATTCCAATGGAAGCTATTCTTGGACAACTTTGCTCTGCTTGCTGCTAGTTCTGCCCCAGCCTACCATAGAGAACCTTGCTCTTGCCTTGAGGCTCTGAGATGCCAAGAACTTGTCAACTTCAAAGGGCGGGCCGGGCTACATCTACTCAGCTGCCACAGTTTCTCCTTGCTAGACCTAGTGGGAAAGCATTTTGCTGAGATGCAGAAGGCAAGAAACGCAGCATACGGAGACGCGGAGCTGTCCCAAGTGCCGCTGCCTAGGCGTCTTTCCGCAGAAGGAGCGCCCCGGAGCGCACCGCAACCGGCACCGTCATCTCTGCGCAAAGAGCCAAAATATTTTAAAACCCGCCAAAACTAATCCAAAAATATTTTCAAACCCGCCAAAATAGAAAACCAGACAGAAGAGATCAATACATTCGAAAAAACCTGACAAAACATGATCAAGCCCACCAAAGCTAATCCAAACACACCAAAAACTGGGCTAAACAGAATCAAAACAAATCAAAACCTTCTAAAAGCCCGCCAAAATATTTCAAAACCCGTCAAAACTAATCAAAATATTCCAAATACCCGCCAAAACATTCCGAACACCCACCAAAAGGAATCCAAACATTCCAAAACCTGTCAACACAATAAAAACAACTCAAGAGAATACAAAACATTCTAAAACCCAACCAACACATTCCGAAAACCCGCCAAAACATCATAAAAACAAATCAAAACCAACCAAAATATTCCGAAAACCCGCCAAAATTATTTAGACCCGCAAAACTCATCAAAACATTCTAAAAAGATGCCAAAACATTAGAAAACCAGCCAGAACTGATCAAAACATTCAAAAAACTTGGCAAAACATCATAAAAACAAATCAAAACCAACCAAAACATTCCAAAAACCCGACAAAATAGTTTAGAACCTGCCAAAACTGATCAAAACATTCGGAAAAGATGCCAAAATACTAGAAAACCAGTCAGAAGTGATCGAAACATTCAAAAAACCCGCCAAAATATAGTAAAAACAAAGCTAAAGAAACCAAAATATTATAAACAACCTCTAAAATATCTTAAAACCCGCCAAAACTGATCAAAACATTCTGAAAATCGGCCAACATATTAGAAAACCAGCCAGAACTGATCAAACCAAAAAAAAACCCTTGCCACAACATAACAAAAAAAAATGAAAACCAAGCAAAACCTTCCAAATACATGCCAAAATATTTTAAACTAGACAAAACAAATCAAAACATTCCAAAACCCACAAAATAATATTAAAAAGAAATCAAAACCAACCAAAACATTCTAGAAAACCGACCAAAACATTCTGAAAACCCGCAAAATCAAAATAAAAACAAATCAAAACCAAGCAAAACATTCCAAAAACCCAACAAAATAGTTTAGAACCCGCCAAAACTGATCAAAACATTCTGAAAAGATGCCAAAATACTAGAAAACCAGTCAGAAGTGATCAAAACATTCAATAACTTGCCAAAACATAATCAAAACAAATGAAAGCAAACCCAAACATTCCAAATACCCGCCAAAATATTTTAAAACCCGCCAAAAGGAATCCAAACGTTCCACAACCTGCCAACACAATAAAAACAACACAAGAGAAAACAAAACATTCTAAAACACCACCAAAACATTCCGAAAACCCGCCAAAACATCATAAAAACAAATCAAAACAAACCAAACAATAAGAGGAACACGGCAACATATTGGCAAGCAAGAGACGGAGAGCGCGGCACCTTCTAGGAGGCCAAGAAGGAAGCCGCACAACACCTGCACTGTGTCTGCAACTTTCAAACTGCTAGAAGCTAGTGGCTTGCCACTGGCCTGCCTCTTCAATTGCCATTAGCATTCCAATGGAAGCTATTCTTGGACAACTTTGCTCTGCTTGCTGCTAGTTCTGCCCCAGCCTACCATAGAGAACCTTGCTCTTGCCTTGAGGCTCTGAGATGCCAAGAACTTGTCAACTTCAAAGGGCGGGCCGGGCTACATCTACTCAGCTGCCACAGTTTCTCCTTGCTAGACCTAGTGGGAAAGCATTTTGCTGAGATGCAGAAGGCAAGAAACGCAGCATACGGAGACGCGGAGCTGTCCCAAGTGCCGCTGCCTAGGCGTCTTTCCGCAGAAGGAGCGCCCCGGAGCGCACCGCAACCGGCGCCGTCATCTCTGCGCAAAGAGCCAAAATATTTTAAAACCCGCCAAAACTAATCCAAAAATATTTTCAAACCCGCCAAAATAGAAAACCAGACAGAAGAGATCAATACATTCGAAAAAACCTGACAAAACATGATCAAGCCCACCAAAGCTAATCCAAACACACCAAAAACTGGGCTAAACAGAATCAAAACAAATCAAAACAAATCAAAACCTTCTAAAAACCCACCAAAATATTTCAAAACCCGTCAAAACTAATCAAAACATTCCGAACACCCGCCAAAACATTCCGAACACCCACCAAAAGGAATCCAAACATTCCAAAACCTGCCAACACAATAAAAACAACTCAAGAGAATACAAAACATTCTAAAACCCAACCAAAACATTCCGAAAACCCACCAAAACATCATAAAAACAAATCAAAACCAACCAAAATATTCCGAAAACCCGCCAAAATAATTTAGACCCGCAAAACTCATCAAAACATTCTGAAAAGATGCCAAAACATTAGAAAACCAGACAGAACTGATCAAAACATTGAAAAAACTAGGCAAAACATCATAAAAACAAATCAAAACCAACCAAAACATTCCAAAAACCTGACAAAATAGTTTAGAACCTGCCAAAACTGATCAAAACATTCTGAAAAGATGCCAAAATACTAGAAAACCAGTCAGAAGTGATCGAAACTTTCAATAACTTGCCAAAACATAATCAAAACAAATGAAAGCAAACCAAAAACATTCCAAATACCCGCCAAAATATTTGAAAACCCGCCAAAAGGAATCCAAATATTCCACAACCTGCCAAGACAATAAAAACAACACAAGAGAAAACAAAACATTCTAAAACACCACCAAAACATTCCGAAAACCCACCAAAACATCATCAAAACAAATCAAAACAAACCAAACAATAGGAGGAACACGGCAACATATTGGCAAGCAAGAGACGTAGAGCGCGGCACCTTCTAGGAGGCCAAGAAGGAAGCCGCACAACACCTGCACTGTGTCTGCAACTTTCAAACTGCTAGAAGCTAGTGGCTTGCCACTGGCCTGCCTCTTCAATTGCCATTAGCATTCCAATGGAAGCTATTCTTGGACAACTTTGCTCTGCTTGCTGCTAGTTCTGCCCCAGCCTACCATAGAGAACCTTGCTCTTGCCTTGAGGCTCTGAGATGCCAAGAACTTGTCAACTTCAAAGGGCGGGCCGGGCTACATCTACTCAGCTGCCACAGTTTCTCCTTGCTAGACCTAGTGGGAAAGCATTTTGCTGAGATGCAGAAGGCAAGAAACGCAGCATACGGAGACGCGGAGCTGTCCCAAGTGCCGCTGCCTAGGCGTCTTTCCGCAGAAGGAGCGCCCCGGAGCGCACCGCAACCGGCGCCGTCATCTCTGCGCAAAGAGCCAAAATATTTTAAAACCCACCAAAACTAATCCAAAAATATTTTCAAACCCGCCAAAATAGAAAACCAGACAGAAGAGATCAATACATTCGAAAAAACCTGACAAAACATGATCAAGCCCACCAAAGCTAATCCAAACACACCAAAAACTGGGCTAAACAGAATCAAAACAAATCAAAACCTTCTAAAAGCCCGCCAAAATATTTCAAAACCCGTCAAAACTAATCAAAATATTCTAAATACCCGCCAAAACATTCCGAACACCCACCAAAAGGAATCCAAACATTCCAAAACCTGTCAACACAATAAAAACAACTCAAGAGAATACAAAACATTCTAAAACCCAACCAACACATTCCGAAAACCCGCCAAAACATCATAAAAACAAATCAAAACCAACCAAAATATTCCGAAAACCCGCCAAAATTATTTAGACCCGCAAAACTCATCAAAACATTCTAAAAAGATGCCAAAACATTAGAAAACCAGCCAGAACTGATCAAAACATTCAAAAAACTTGGCAAAACATCATAAAAACAAATCAAAACCAACCAAAACATTCCAAAAACCCGACAAAATAGTTTAGAACCTGCCAAAACTGATCAAAACATTCGGAAAAGATGCCAAAATACTAGAAAACCAGTCAGAAGTGATCGAAACATTCAAAAAACCCGCCAAAATATAGTAAAAACAAAGCTAAAGAAACCAAAATATTATAAACAACCTCTAAAATATCTTAAAACCCGCCAAAACTGATCAAAACATTCTGAAAATCGGCCAACATATTAGAAAACCAGCCAGAACTGATCAAACCAAAAAAAAACCCTTGCCAAAACATAACAAAAAAAAATGAAAACCAAGCAAAACCTTCCAAATACATGCCAAAATATTTTAAACTAGACAAAACAAATCAAAACATTCCAAAACCCACAAAATAATATTAAAAAGAAATCAAAACCAACCAAAACATTCTAGAAAACCGACCAAAACATTCTGAAAACCCGCAAAATCAAAATAAAAACAAATCAAAACCAAGCAAAACATTCCAAAAACCCAACAAAATAGTTTAGAACCCGCCAAAACTGATCAAAACATTCTGAAAAGATGCCAAAATACTAGAAAACCAGTCAGAAGTGATCAAAACATTCAATAACTTGCCAAAACATAATCAAAACAAATGAAAGCAAACCCAAACATTCCAAATACCCGCCAAAATATTTTAAAACCCGCCAAAAGGAATCCAAACGTTCCACAACCTGCCAACACAATAAAAACAACACAAGAGAAAACAAAACATTCTAAAACACCACCAAAACATTCCGAAAACCCGCCAAAACATCATAAAAACAAATCAAAACAAACCAAACAATAAGAGGAACACGGCAACATATTGGCAAGCAAGAGACGGAGAGCGCGGCACCTTCTAGGAGGCCAAGAAGGAAGCCGCACAACACCTGCACTGTGTCTGCAACTTTCAAACTGCTAGAAGCTAGTGGCTTGCCACTGGCCTGCCTCTTCAATTGCCATTAGCATTCCAATGGAAGCTATTCTTGGACAACTTTGCTCTGCTTGCTGCTAGTTCTGCCCCAGCCTACCATAGAGAACCTTGCTCTTGCCTTGAGGCTCTGAGATGCCAAGAACTTGTCAACTTCAAAGGGCGGGCCGGGCTACATCTACTCAGCTGCCACAGTTTCTCCTTGCTAGACCTAGTGGGAAAGCATTTTGCTGAGATGCAGAAGGCAAGAAACGCAGCATACGGAGACGCGGAGCTGTCCCAAGTGCCGCTGCCTAGGCGTCTTTCCGCAGAAGGAGCGCCCCGGAGCGCACCGCAACCGGCGCCGTCATCTCTGCGCAAAGAGCCAAAATATTTTCAAACCCGCCAAAACTAATCCAAAAATATTTTCAAACCCGCCAAAATAGAAAACCAGACAGAAGAGATCAATACATTCGAAAAAACCTGACAAAACATGATCAAGCCCACCAAAGCTAATCCAAACACACCAAAAACTGGGCTAAACAGAATCAAAACAAATCAAAACAAATCAAAACCTTCTAAAAACCCACCAAAATATTTCAAAACCCGTCAAAACTAATCAAAACATTCCGAACACCCGCCAAAACATTCCGAACACCCACCAAAAGGAATCCAAACATTCCAAAACCTGCCAACACAATAAAAACAACTCAAGAGAATACAAAACATTCTAAAACCCAACCAAAACATTCCGAAAACCCACCAAAACATCATAAAAACAAATCAAAACCAACCAAAATATTCCGAAAACCCGCCAAAATAATTTAGACCCGCAAAACTCATCAAAACTTTCTGAAAAGATGCCAAAACATTAGAAAACCAGACAGAACTGATCAAAACATTGAAAAAACTAGGCAAAACATCATAAAAACAAATCAAAACCAACCAAAAAATTCCAAAAACCTGACAAAATAGTTTAGAACCTGCCAAAACTGATCAAAACATTCTGAAAAGATGCCAAAATACTAGAAAACCAGTCAGAAGTGATCGAAACTTTCAATAACTTGCCAAAACATAATCAAAACAAATGAAAGCAAACCAAAAACATTCCAAATACCCGCCAAAATATTTGAAAACCCGCCAAAAGGAATCCAAATATTCCACAACCTGCCAAGACAATAAAAACAACACAAGAGAAAACAAAACATTCTAAAACACCACCAAAACATTCCGAAAACCCACCAAAACATCATCAAAACAAATCAAAACAAACCAAACAATAGGAGGAACACGGCAACATATTGGCAAGCAAGAGACGGAGAGCGCGGCACCTTCTAGGAGGCCAAGAAGGAAGCCGCACAACACCTGCACTGTGTCTGCAACTTTCAAACTGCTAGAAGCTAGTGGCTTGCCACTGGCCTGCCTCTTCAATTGCCATTAGCATTCCAATGGAAGCTATTCTTGGACAACTTTGCTCTGCTTGCTGCTAGTTCTGCCCCAGCCTACCATAGAGAACCTTGCTCTTGCCTTGAGGCTCTGAGATGCCAAGAACTTGTCAACTTCAAAGGGCGGGCCGGGCTACATCTACTCAGCTGCCACAGTTTCTCCTTGCTAGACCTAGTGGGAAAGCATTTTGCTGAGATGCAGAAGGCAAGAAACGCAGCATACGGAGACGCGGAGCTGTCCCAAGTGCCGCTGCCTAGGCGTCTTTCCGCAGAAGGAGCGCCCCGGAGCGCACCGCAACCGGCGCCGTCATCTCTGCGCAAAGAGCCAAAATATTTTCAAACCCACCAAAACTAATCCAAAAATATTTTCAAACCCGCCAAAATAGAAAACCAGACAGAAGAGATCAATACATTCGAAAAAACCTGACAAAACATGATCAAGCCCACCAAAGCTAATCCAAACACACCAAAAACTGGGCTAAACAGAATCAAAACAAATCAAAACCTTCTAAAAGCCCGCCAAAATATTTCAAAACCCGTCAAAACTAATCAAAATATTCCAAATACCCGCCAAAACATTCCGAACACCCACCAAAAGGAATCCAAACATTCCAAAACCTGTCAACACAATAAAAACAACTCAAGAGAATACAAAACATTCTAAAACCCAACCAACACATTCCGAAAACCCGCCAAAACATCATAAAAACAAATCAAAACCAACCAAAATATTCCGAAAACCCGCCAAAATTATTTAGACCCACAAAACTCATCAAAACATTCTAAAAAGATGCCAAAACATTAGAAAACCAGCCTGAACTGATCAAAACATTCAAAAAACTTGGCAAAACATCATAAAAACAAATCAAAACCAACCAAAACATTCCAAAAACCCGACAAAATAGTTTAGAACCTGCCAAAACTGATCAAAACATTCGGAAAAGATGCCAAAATACTAGAAAACCAGTCAGAAGTGATCGAAACATTCAAAAAACCCGCCAAAATATAGTAAAAACAAAGCTAAAGAAACCAAAATATTATAAACAACCTCTAAAATATCTTAAAACCCGCCAAAACTGATCAAAACATTCTGAAAATCGGCCAACATATTAGAAAACCAACCAGAACTGATCAAACCAAAAAAAAACCCTTGCCAAAACATAACAAAAAAAAATGAAAACCAAGCAAAACCTTCCAAATACATGCCAAAATATTTTAAACTAGACAAAACAAATCAAAACATTCCAAAACCCACAAAATAATATTAAAAAGAAATCAAAACCAACCAAAACATTCTAGAAAACCGACCAAAACATTCTGAAAACCCGCAAAATCAAAATAAAAACAAATCAAAACCAAGCAAAACATTCCAAAAACCCAACAAAATAGTTTAGAACCCGCCAAAACTGATCAAAACATTCTGAAAAGATGCCAAAATACTAGAAAACCAGTCAGAAGTGATCAAAACATTCAATAACTTGCCAAAACATAATCAAAACAAATGAAAGCAAACCCAAACATTCCAAATACCCGCCAAAATATTTTAAAACCCGCCAAAAGGAATCCAAACGTTCCACAACCTGCCAACACAATAAAAACAACACAAGAGAAAACAAAACATTCTAAAACACCACCAAAACATTCCGAAAACCCGCCAAAACATCATAAAAACAAATCAAAACAAACCAAACAATAAGAGGAACACGGCAACATATTGGCAAGCAAGAGACGGAGAGCGCGGCACCTTCTAGGAGGCCAAGAAGGAAGCCGCACAACACCTGCACTGTGTCTGCAACTTTCAAACTGCTAGAAGCTAGTGGCTTGCCACTGGCCTGCCTCTTCAATTGCCATTAGCATTCCAATGGAAGCTATTCTTGGACAACTTTGCTCTGCTTGCTGCTAGTTCTGCCCCAGCCTACCATAGAGAACCTTGCTCTTGCCTTGAGGCTCTGAGATGCCAAGAACTTGTCAACTTCAAAGGGCGGGCCGGGCTACATCTACTCAGCTGCCACAGTTTCTCCTTGCTAGACCTAGTGGGAAAGCATTTTGCTGAGATGCAGAAGGCAAGAAACGCAGCATACGGAGACGCGGAGCTGTCCCAAGTGCCGCTGCCTAGGCGTCTTTCCGCAGAAGGAGCGCCCCGGAGCGCACCGCAACCGGCGCCGTCATCTCTGCGCAAAGAGCCAAAATATTTTCAAACCCGCCAAAACTAATCCAAAAATATTTTCAAACCCGCCAAAATAGAAAACCAGACAGAAGAGATCAATACATTCGAAAAAACCTGACAAAACATGATCAAGCCCACCAAAGCTAATCCAAACACACCAAAAACTGGGCTAAACAGAATCAAAACAAATCAAAACAAATCAAAACCTTCTAAAAACCCACCAAAATATTTCAAAACCCGTCAAAACTAATCAAAACATTCCGAACACCCGCCAAAACATTCCGAACACCCGCCAAAAGGAATCCAAACATTCCAAAACCTGCCAACACAATAAAAACAACTCAAGAGAATACAAAACATTCTAAAACCCAACCAAAACATTCCGAAAACCCACCAAAACATCATAAAAACAAATCAAAACCAACCAAAATATTCCGAAAACCCGCCAAAATAATTTAGACCCGCAAAACTCATCAAAACTTTCTGAAAAGATGCCAAAACATTAGAAAACCAGACAGAACTGATCAAAACATTGAAAAAACTAGGCAAAACATCATAAAAACAAATCAAAACCAACCAAAAAATTCCAAAAACCTGACAAAATAGTTTAGAACCTGCCAAAACTGATCAAAACATTCTGAAAAGATGCCAAAATACTAGAAAACCAGTCAGAAGTGATCGAAACTTTCAATAACTTGCCAAAACATAATCAAAACAAATGAAAGCAAACCAAAAACATTCCAAATACCCGCCAAAATATTTGAAAACCCGCCAAAAGGAATCCAAATATTCCACAACCTGCCAAGACAATAAAAACAACACAAGAGAAAACAAAACATTCTAAAACACCACCAAAACATTCCGAAAACCCACCAAAACATCATCAAAACAAATCAAAACAAACCAAACAATAGGAGGAACACGGCAACATATTGGCAAGCAAGAGACGGAGAGCGCGGCACCTTCTAGGAGGCCAAGAAGGAAGCCGCACAACACCTGCACTGTGTCTGCAACTTTCAAACTGCTAGAAGCTAGTGGCTTGCCACTGGCCTGCCTCTTCAATTGCCATTAGCATTCCAATGGAAGCTATTCTTGGACAACTTTGCTCTGCTTGCTGCTAGTTCTGCCCCAGCCTACCATAGAGAACCTTGCTCTTGCCTTGAGGCTCTGAGATGCCAAGAACTTGTCAACTTCAAAGGGCGGGCCGGGCTACATCTACTCAGCTGCCACAGTTTCTCCTTGCTAGACCTAGTGGGAAAGCATTTTGCTGAGATGCAGAAGGCAAGAAACGCAGCATACGGAGACGCGGAGCTGTCCCAAGTGCCGCTGCCTAGGCGTCTTTCCGCAGAAGGAGCGCCCCGGAGCGCACCGCAACCGGCGCCGTCATCTCTGCGCAAAGAGCCAAAATATTTTCAAACCCACCAAAACTAATCCAAAAATATTTTCAAACCCGCCAAAATAGAAAACCAGACAGAAGAGATCAATACATTCGAAAAAACCTGACAAAACATGATCAAGCCCACCAAAGCTAATCCAAACACACCAAAAACTGGGCTAAACAGAATCAAAACAAATCAAAACCTTCTAAAAGCCCGCCAAAATATTTCAAAACCCGTCAAAACTAATCAAAATATTCCAAATACCCGCCAAAACATTCCGAACACCCACCAAAAGGAATCCAAACATTCCAAAACCTGTCAACACAATAAAAACAACTCAAGAGAATACAAAACATTCTAAAACCCAACCAACACATTCCGAAAACCCGCCAAAACATCATAAAAACAAATCAAAACCAACCAAAATATTCCGAAAACCCGCCAAAATTATTTAGACCCACAAAACTCATCAAAACATTCTAAAAAGATGCCAAAACATTAGAAAACCAGACAGAACTGATCAAAACATTGAAAAAACTTGGCAAAACATCATAAAAACAAATCAAAACCAACCAAAACATTCCAAAAACCTGACAAAATAGTTTAGAACCTGCCAAAACTGATCAAAACATTCGGAAAAGATGCCAAAATACTAGAAAACCAGTCAGAAGTGATCGAAACATTCAAAAAACCCGCCAAAATATAGTAAAAACAAAGCTAAAGAAACCAAAATATTATAAACAACCTCTAAAATATCTTAAAACCCGCCAAAACTGATCAAAACATTCTGAAAATCGGCCAACATATTAGAAAACCAACCAGAACTGATCAAACCAAAAAAAAACCCTTGCCAAAACATAACAAAAAAAAATGAAAACCAAGCAAAACCTTCCAAATACATGCCAAAATATTTTAAACTAGACAAAACAAATCAAAACATTCCAAAACCCACAAAATAATATTAAAAAGAAATCAAAACCAACCAAAACATTCTAGAAAACCGACCAAAACATTCTGAAAACCCGCAAAATCAAAATAAAAACAAATCAAAACCAAGCAAAACATTCCAAAAACCCAACAAAATAGTTTAGAACCCGCCAAAACTGATCAAAACATTCTGAAAAGATGCCAAAATACTAGAAAACCAGTCAGAAGTGATCAAAACATTCAATAACTTGCCAAAACATAATCAAAACAAATGAAAGCAAACCCAAACATTCCAAATACCCGCCAAAATATTTTAAAACCCGCCAAAAGGAATCCAAACGTTCCACAACCTGCCAACACAATAAAAACAACACAAGAGAAAACAAAACATTCTAAAACACCACCAAAACATTCCGAAAACCCGCCAAAACATCATAAAAACAAATCAAAACAAACCAAACAATAAGAGGAACACGGCAACATATTGGCAAGCAAGAGACGGAGAGCGCGGCACCTTCTAGGAGGCCAAGAAGGAAGCCGCACAACACCTGCACTGTGTCTGCAACTTTCAAACTGCTAGAAGCTAGTGGCTTGCCACTGGCCTGCCTCTTCAATTGCCATTAGCATTCCAATGGAAGCTATTCTTGGACAACTTTGCTCTGCTTGCTGCTAGTTCTGCCCCAGCCTACCATAGATAACCTTGCTCTTGCCTTGAGGCTCTGAGATGCCAAGAACTTGTCAACTTCAAAGGGCGGGCCGGGCTACATCTACTCAGCTGCCACAGTTTCTCCTTGCTAGACCTAGTGGGAAAGCATTTTGCTGAGATGCAGAAGGCAAGAAACGCAGCATACGGAGACGCGGAGCTGTCCCAAGTGCCGCTGCCTAGGCGTCTTTCCGCAGAAGGAGCGCCCCGGAGCGCACCGCAACCGGCGCCGTCATCTCTGCGCAAAGAGCCAAAATATTTTAAAACCCGCCAAAACTAATCCAAAAATATTTTCAAACCCGCCAAAATAGAAAACCAGACAGAAGAGATCAATACATTCGAAAAAACCTGACAAAACATGATCAAGCCCACCAAAGCTAATCCAAACACACCAAAAACTGGGCTAAACAGAATCAAAACAAATCAAAACAAATCAAAACCTTCTAAAAACCCACCAAAATATTTCAAAACCCGTCAAAACTAATCAAAACATTCCGAACACCCGCCAAAACATTCCGAACACCCGCCAAAAGGAATCCAAACATTCCAAAACCTGCCAACACAATAAAAACAACTCAAGAGAATACAAAACATTCTAAAACCCAACCAAAACATTCCGAAAACCCACCAAAACATCATAAAAACAAATCAAAACCAACCAAAATATTCCGAAAACCCGCCAAAATAATTTAGACCCGCAAAACTCATCAAAACTTTCTGAAAAGATGCCAAAACATTAGAAAACCAGACAGAACTGATCAAAACATTGAAAAAACTAGGCAAAACATCATAAAAACAAATCAAAACCAACCAAAAAATTCCAAAAACCTGACAAAATAGTTTAGAACCTGCCAAAACTGATCAAAACATTCTGAAAAGATGCCAAAATACTAGAAAACCAGTCAGAAGTGATCGAAACTTTCAATAACTTGCCAAAACATAATCAAAACAAATGAAAGCAAACCAAAAACATTCCAAATACCCGCCAAAATATTTGAAAACCCGCCAAAAGGAATCCAAATATTCCACAACCTGCCAAGACAATAAAAACAACACAAGAGAAAACAAAACATTCTAAAACACCACCAAAACATTCCGAAAACCCACCAAAACATCATCAAAACAAATCAAAACAAACCAAACAATAGGAGGAACACGGCAACATATTGGCAAGCAAGAGACGGAGAGCGCGGCACCTTCTAGGAGGCCAAGAAGGAAGCCGCACAACACCTGCACTGTGTCTGCAACTTTCAAACTGCTAGAAGCTAGTGGCTTGCCACTGGCCTGCCTCTTCAATTGCCATTAGCATTCCAATGGAAGCTATTCTTGGACAACTTTGCTCTGCTTGCTGCTAGTTCTGCCCCAGCCTACCATAGAGAACCTTGCTCTTGCCTTGAGGCTCTGAGATGCCAAGAACTTGTCAACTTCAAAGGGCGGGCCGGGCTACATCTACTCAGCTGCCACAGTTTCTCCTTGCTAGACCTAGTGGGAAAGCATTTTGCTGAGATGCAGAAGGCAAGAAACGCAGCATACGGAGACGCGGAGCTGTCCCAAGTGCCGCTGCCTAGGCGTCTTTCCGCAGAAGGAGCGCCCCGGAGCGCACCGCAACCGGCGCCGTCATCTCTGCGCAAAGAGCCAAAATATTTTAAAACCCGCCAAAACTAATCCAAAAATATTTTCAAACCCGCCAAAATAGAAAACCAGACAGAAGAGATCAATACATTCGAAAAAACCCGACAAAACATGATCAAGCCCACCAAAGCTAATCCAAACACACCAAAAACTGGGCTAAACAGAATCAAAACAAATCAAAACCTTCTAAAAGCCCGCCAAAATATTTCAAAACCCGTCAAAACTAATCAAAATATTCCAAATACCCGCCAAAACATTCCGAACACCCACCAAAAGGAATCCAAACATTCCAAAACCTGTCAACACAATAAAAACAACTCAAGAGAATACAAAACATTCTAAAACCCAACCAACACATTCCGAAAACCCGCCAAAACATCATAAAAACAAATCAAAACCAACCAAAATATTCCGAAAACCCGCCAAAATTATTTAGACCCGCAAAACTCATCAAAACATTCTAAAAAGATGCCAAAACATTAGAAAACCAGCCAGAACTGATCAAAACATTCAAAAAACTTGGCAAAACATCATAAAAACAAATCAAAACCAACCAAAACATTCCAAAAACCCGACAAAATAGTTTAGAACCTGCCAAAACTGATCAAAACATTCGGAAAAGATGCCAAAATACTAGAAAACCAGTCAGAAGTGATCGAAACATTCAAAAAACCCGCCAAAATATAGTAAAAACAAAGCTAAAGAAACCAAAATATTATAAACAACCTCTAAAATATCTTAAAACCCGCCAAAACTGATCAAAACATTCTGAAAATCGGCCAACATATTAGAAAACCAGCCAGAACTGATCAAACCAAAAAAAAACCCTTGCCAAAACATAACAAAAAAAAATGAAAACCAAGCAAAACCTTCCAAATACATGCCAAAATATTTTAAACTAGACAAAACAAATCAAAACATTCCAAAACCCACAAAATAATATTAAAAAGAAATCAAAACCAACCAAAACATTCTAGAAAACCGACCAAAACATTCTGAAAACCCGCAAAATCAAAATAAAAACAAATCAAAACCAAGCAAAACATTCCAAAAACCCAACAAAATAGTTTAGAACCCGCCAAAACTGATCAAAACATTCTGAAAAGATGCCAAAATACTAGAAAACCAGTCAGAAGTGATCAAAACATTCAATAACTTGCCAAAACATAATCAAAACAAATGAAAGCAAACCCAAACATTCCAAATACCCGCCAAAATATTTTAAAACCCGCCAAAAGGAATCCAAACGTTCCACAACCTGCCAACACAATAAAAACAACACAAGAGAAAACAAAACATTCTAAAACACCACCAAAACATTCCGAAAACCCGCCAAAACATCATAAAAACAAATCAAAACAAACCAAACAATAAGAGGAACACGGCAACATATTGGCAAGCAAGAGACGGAGAGCGCGGCACCTTCTAGGAGGCCAAGAAGGAAGCCGCACAACACCTGCACTGTGTCTGCAACTTTCAAACTGCAAGAAGCTAGTGGCTTGCCACTGGCCTGCCTCTTCAATTGCCATTAGCATTCCAATGGAAGCTATTCTTGGACAACTTTGCTCTGCTTGCTGCTAGTTCTGCCCCAGCCTACCATAGAGAACCTTGCTCTTGCCTTGAGGCTCTGAGATGCCAAGAACTTGTCAACTTCAAAGGGCGGGCCGGGCTACATCTACTCAGCTGCCACAGTTTCTCCTTGCTAGACCTAGTGGGAAAGCATTTTGCTGAGATGCAGAAGGCAAGAAACGCAGCATACGGAAACGCGGAGCTGTCCCAAGTGCCGCTGCCTAGGCGTCTTTCCGCAGAAGGAGCGCCCCGGAGCGCACCGCAACCGGCGCCGTCATCTCTGCGCAAAGAGCCAAAATATTTTAAAACCCGCCAAAACTAATCCAAAAATATTTTCAAACCCGCCAAAATAGAAAACCAGACAGAAGAGATCAATACATTCGAAAAAACCTGACAAAACATGATCAAGCCCACCAAAGCTAACCCAAACACACCAAAAACTGGGCTAAACAGAATCAAAACAAATCAAAACAAATCGAAACCTTCTAAAAACCCACCAAAATATTTCAAAACCCGTCAAAACTAATCAAAACATTCCGAACACCCGCCAAAACATTCCGAACACCCGCCAAAAGGAATCCAAACATTCCAAAACCTGCCAACACAATAAAAACAACTCAAGAGAATACAAAACATTCTAAAACCCAACCAAAACATTCTGAAAACCCACCAAAACATCATTAAAAAAAAATCAAAACCAACCAAAATATTCCGAAAACCCGCCAAAATAATTTAGACCCGCAAAACTCATCAAAACTTTCTGAAAAGATGCCAAAACATTAGAAAACCAGACAGAACTGATCAAAACATTGAAAAAACTTGGCAAAACATCATAAAAACAAATCAAAACCAACCAAAACATTCCAAAAACCCGACAAAATAGTTTAGAACCTGCCAAAACTGATCAAAACATTCGGAAAAGATGCCAAAATACTAGAAAACCAGTCAGAAGTGATCGAAACTTTCAATAACTTGCCAAAACATAATCAAAACAAATGAAAGCAAACCAAAAACATTCCAAATACCCGCCAAAATATTTGAAAACCCGCCAAAAGGAATCCAAATATTCCACAACCTGCCAAGACAATAAAAACAACACAAGAGAAAACAAAACATTCTAAAACACCACCAAAACATTCCGAAAACCCACCAAAACATCATCAAAACAAATCAAAACAAACCAAACAATAGGAGGAACACGGCAACATATTGGCAAGCAAGAGACGGAGAGCGCGGCACCTTCTAGGAGGCCAAGAAGGAAGCCGCACAACACCTGCACTGTGTCTGCAACTTTCAAACTGCTAGAAGCTAGTGGCTTGCCACTGGCCTGCCTCTTCAATTGCCATTAGCATTCCAATGGAAGGTATTCTTGGACAACTTTGCTCTGCTTGCTGCTAGTTCTGCCCCAGCCTACCATAGATAACCTTGCTCTTGCCTTGAGGCTCTGAGATGCCAAGAACTTGTCAACTTCAAAGGGCGGGCCGGGCTACATCTACTCAGCTGCCACAGTTTCTCCTTGCTAGACCTAGTGGGAAAGCATTTTGCTGAGATGCAGAAGGCAAGAAACGCAGCATACGGAGACGCGGAGCTGTCCCAAGTGCCGCTGCCTAGGCGTCTTTCCGCAGAAGGAGCGCCCCGGAGCGCACCGCAACCGGCGCCGTCATCTCTGCGCAAAGAGCCAAAATATTTTAAAACCCGCCAAAACTAATCCAAAAATATTTTCAAACCCGCCAAAATAGAAAACCAGACAGAAGAGATCAATACATTCGAAAAAACCTGACAAAACATGATCAAGCCCACCAAAGCTAATCCAAACACACCAAAAACTGGGCTAAACAGAATCAAAACAAATCAAAACCTTCTAAAAGCCCGCCAAAATATTTCAAAACCCGTCAAAACTAATCAAAATATTCCAAATACCCGCCAAAACATTCCGAACACCCACCAAAAGGAATCCAAACATTCCAAAACCTGTCAACACAATAAAAACAACTCAAGAGAATACAAAACATTCTAAAACCCAACCAACACATTCCGAAAACCCGCCAAAACATCATAAAAACAAATCAAAACCAACCAAAATATTCCGAAAACCCGCCAAAATAATTTAGACCCGCAAAACTCATCAAAACATTCTAAAAAGATGCCAAAACATTAGAAAACCAGCCAGAACTGATCAAAACATTGAAAAAACTAGGCAAAACATCATAAAAACAAATCAAAACCAACCAAAACATTCCAAAAACCCGACAAAATAGTTTAGAACCTGCCAAAACTGATCAAAACATTCGGAAAAGATGCCAAAATACTAGAAAACCAGTCAGAAGTGATCGAAACATTCAAAAAACCCGCCAAAATATAGTAAAAACAAAGCTAAAGAAACCAAAATATTATAAACAACCTCTAAAATATCTTAAAACCCGCCAAAACTGATCAAAACATTCTGAAAATCGGCCAACATATTAGAAAACCAGCCAGAACTGATCAAACCAAAAAAAAACCCTTGCCAAAACATAACAAAAAAAAATGAAAACCAAGCAAAACCTTCCAAATACATGCCAAAATATTTTAAACTAGACAAAACAAATCAAAACATTCCAAAACCCACAAAATAATATTAAAAAGAAATCAAAACCAACCAAAACATTCTAGAAAACCGACCAAAACATTCTGAAAACCCGCAAAATCAAAATAAAAACAAATCAAAACCAAGCAAAACATTCCAAAAACCCAACAAAATAGTTTAGAACCCGCCAAAACTGATCAAAACATTCTGAAAAGATGACAAAATACTAGAAAACCAGTCAGAAGTGATCAAAACATTCAATAACTTGCCAAAACATAATCAAAACAAATGAAAGCAAACCCAAACATTCCAAATACCCGCCAAAATATTTTAAAACCCGCCAAAAGGAATCCAAACGTTCCACAACCTGCCAACACAATAAAAACAACACAAGAGAAAACAAAACATTCTAAAACACCACCAAAACATTCCGAAAACCCGCCAAAACATCATCAAAACAAATCAAAACAAACCAAACAATAGGAGGAACACGGCAACATATTGGCAAGCAAGAGACGGAGAGCGCGGCACCTTCTAGGAGGCCAAGAAGGAAGCCGCACAACACCTGCACTGTGTCTGCAACTTTCAAACTGCTAGAAGCTAGTGGCTTGCCACTGGCCTGCCTCTTCAATTGCCATTAGCATTCCAATGGAAGGTATTCTTGGACAACTTTGCTCTGCTTGCTACTAGTTCTGCCCCAGCCTACCATAGATAACCTTGCTCTTGCCTTGAGGCTCTGAGATGCCAAGAACTTGTCAACTTCAAAGGGCGGGCCGGGCTACATCTACTCAGCTGCCACAGTTTCTCCTTGCTAGACCTAGTGGGAAAGCATTTTGCTGAGATGCAGAAGGCAAGAAACGCAGCATACGGAGACGCGGAGCTGTCCCAAGTGCCGCTGCCTAGGCGTCTTTCCGCAGAAGGAGCGCCCCGAAGCGCACCGCAACCGGCGCCGTCATCTCTGCGCAAAGAGCCAAAATATTTTAAAACCCGCCAAAACTAATCCAAAAATATTTTCAAACCCGCCAAAATAGAAAACCAGACAGAAGAGATCAATACATTCGAAAAAACCTGACAAAACATGATCAAGCCCACCAAAGCTAATCCAAACACACCAAAAACTGGGCTAAACAGAATCAAAACAAATCAAAACAAATCGAAACCTTCTAAAAACCCACCAAAATATTTCAAAACCCGTCAAAACTAATCAAAACATTCCGAACACCCGCCAAAACATTCCGAACACCCGCCAAAAGGAATCCAAACATTCCAAAACCTGCCAACACAATAAAAACAACTCAAGAGAATACAAAACATTCTAAAACCCAACCAAAACATTCCGAAAACCCACCAAAACATCATAAAAAAAAAATCAAAACCAACCAAAATATTCCGAAAACCCGCCAAAATTATTTAGACCCGCAAAACTCATCAAAACATTCTAAAAAGATGCCAAAACATTAGAAAACCAGACAGAACTGATCAAAACATTGAAAAAACTAGGCAAAACATCATAAAAACAAATCAAAACCAACCAAAACATTCCAAAAACCTGACAAAATAGTTTAGAACCTGCCAAAACTGATCAAAACATTCTGAAAAGATGCCAAAATACTAGAAAACCAGTCAGAAGTGATCGAAACTTTCAATAACTTGCCAAAACATAATCAAAACAAATGAAAGCAAACCCAAACATTCCAAATACCCGCCAAAATATTTTAAAACCCGCCAAAAGGAATCCAAACGTTCCACAACCTGCCAACACAATAAAAACAACACAAGAGAAAACAAAACATTCTAAAACACCACCAAAACATTCCGAAAACCCGCCAAAACATCATAAAAACAAATCAAAACAAACCAAACAATAAGAGGAACACGGCAACATATTGGCAAGCAAGAGACGGAGAGCGCGGCACCTTCTAGGAGGCCAAGAAGGAAGCCGCACAACACCTGCACTGTGTCTGCAACTTTCAAACTGCTAGAAGCTAGTGGCTTGCCACTGGCCTGCCTCTTCAATTGCCATTAGCATTCCAATGGAAGCTATTCTTGGACAACTTTGCTCTGCTTGCTGCTAGTTCTGCCCCAGCCTACCATAGAGAACCTTGCTCTTGCCTTGAGGCTCTGAGATGCCAAGAACTTGTCAACTTCAAAGGGCGGGCCGGGCTACATCTACTCAGCTGCCACAGTTTCTCCTTGCTAGACCTAGTGGGAAAGCATTTTGCTGAGATGCAGAAGGCAAGAAACGCAGCATACGGAGACGCGGAGCTGTCCCAAGTGCCGCTGCCTAGGCGTCTTTCCGCAGAAGGAGCGCCCCGGAGCGCACCGCAACCGGCACCGTCATCTCTGCGCAAAGAGCCAAAATATTTTAAAACCCGCCAAAACTAATCCAAAAATATTTTCAAACCCGCCAAAATAGAAAACCAGACAGAAGAGATCAATACATTCGAAAAAACCTGACAAAACATGATCAAGCCCACCAAAGCTAATCCAAACACACCAAAAACTGGGCTAAACAGAATCAAAACAAATCAAAACCTTCTAAAAGCCCGCCAAAATATTTCAAAACCCGTCAAAACTAATCAAAATATTCCAAATACCCGCCAAAACATTCCGAACACCCACCAAAAGGAATCCAAACATTCCAAAACCTGTCAACACAATAAAAACAACTCAAGAGAATACAAAACATTCTAAAACCCAACCAACACATTCCGAAAACCCGCCAAAACATCATAAAAACAAATCAAAACCAACCAAAATATTCCGAAAACCCGCCAAAATTATTTAGACCCGCAAAACTCATCAAAACATTCTGAAAAGATGCCAAAACATTAGAAAACCAGCCAGAACTGATCAAAACATTCAAAAAACTTGGCAAAACATCATAAAAACAAATCAAAACCAACCAAAACATTCCAAAAACCCGACAAAATAGTTTAGAACCTGCCAAAACTGATCAAAACATTCGGAAAAGATGCCAAAATACTAGAAAACCAGTCAGAAGTGATCGAAACATTCAAAAAACCCGCCAAAATATAGTAAAAACAAAGCTAAAGAAACCAAAATATTATAAACAACCTCTAAAATATCTTAAAACCCGCCAAAACTGATCAAAACATTCTGAAAATCGGCCAACATATTAGAAAACCAGCCAGAACTGATCAAACCAAAAAAAAACCCTTGCCAAAACATAACAAAAAAAAATGAAAACCAAGCAAAACCTTCCAAATACATGCCAAAATATTTTAAACTAGACAAAACAAATCAAAACATTCCAAAACCCACAAAATAATATTAAAAAGAAATCAAAACCAACCAAAACATTCTAGAAAACCGACCAAAACATTCTGAAAACCCGCAAAATCAAAATAAAAACAAATCAAAACCAAGCAAAACATTCCAAAAACCCAACAAAATAGTTTAGAACCCGCCAAAACTGATCAAAACATTCTGAAAAGATGCCAAAATACTAGAAAACCAGTCAGAAGTGATCAAAACATTCAATAACTTGCCAAAACATAATCAAAACAAATGAAAGCAAACCCAAACATTCCAAATACCCGCCAAAATATTTTAAAACCCGCCAAAAGGAATCCAAACGTTCCACAACCTGCCAACACAATAAAAACAACACAAGAGAAAACAAAACATTCTAAAACACCACCAAAACATTCCGAAAACCCGCCAAAACATCATCAAAACAAATCAAAACAAACCAAACAATAGGAGGAACACGGCAACATATTGGCAAGCAAGAGACGGAGAGCGCGGCACCTTCTAGGAGGCCAAGAAGGAAGCCGCACAACACCTGCACTGTGTCTGCAACTTTCAAACTGCTAGAAGCTAGTGGCTTGCCACTGGCCTGCCTCTTCAATTGCCATTAGCATTCCAATGGAAGGTATTCTTGGACAACTTTGCTCTGCTTGCTACTAGTTCTGCCCCAGCCTACCATAGATAACCTTGCTCTTGCCTTGAGGCTCTGAGATGCCAAGAACTTGTCAACTTCAAAGGGCGGGCCGGGCTACATCTACTCAGCTGCCACAGTTTCTCCTTGCTAGACCTAGTGGGAAAGCATTTTGCTGAGATGCAGAAGGCAAGAAACGCAGCATACGGAGACGCGGAGCTGTCCCAAGTGCCGCTGCCTAGGCGTCTTTCCGCAGAAGGAGCGCCCCGAAGCGCACCGCAACCGGCGCCGTCATCTCTGCGCAAAGAGCCAAAATATTTTAAAACCCGCCAAAACTAATCCAAAAATATTTTCAAACCCGCCAAAATAGAAAACCAGACAGAAGAGATCAATACATTCGAAAAAACCTGACAAAACATGATCAAGCCCACCAAAGCTAATCCAAACACACCAAAAACTGGGCTAAACAGAATCAAAACAAATCAAAACAAATCGAAACCTTCTAAAAACCCACCAAAATATTTCAAAACCCGTCAAAACTAATCAAAACATTCCGAACACCCGCCAAAACATTCCGAACACCCGCCAAAAGGAATCCAAACATTCCAAAACCTGCCAACACAATAAAAACAACTCAAGAGAATACAAAACATTCTAAAACCCAACCAAAACATTCCGAAAACCCACCAAAACATCATAAAAAAAAAATCAAAACCAACCAAAATATTCCGAAAACCCGCCAAAATTATTTAGACCCGCAAAACTCATCAAAACATTCTAAAAAGATGCCAAAACATTAGAAAACCAGACAGAACTGATCAAAACATTGAAAAAACTAGGCAAAACATCATAAAAACAAATCAAAACCAACCAAAAAATTCCAAAAACCTGACAAAATAGTTTAGAACCTGCCAAAACTGATCAAAACATTCTGAAAAGATGCCAAAATACTAGAAAACCAGTCAGAAGTGATCGAAACTTTCAATAACTTGCCAAAACATAATCAAAACAAATGAAAGCAAACCAAAAACATTCCAAATACCCGCCAAAATATTTGAAAACCCGCCAAAAGGAATCCAAATATTCCACAACCTGCCAAGACAATAAAAACAACACAAGAGAAAACAAAACATTCTAAAACACCACCAAAACATTCCGAAAACCCACCAAAACATCATCAAAACAAATCAAAACAAACCAAACAATAGGAGGAACACGGCAACATATTGGCAAGCAAGAGACGGAGAGCGCGGCACCTTCTAGGAGGCCAAGAAGGAAGCCGCACAACACCTGCACTGTGTCTGCAACTTTCAAACTGCTAGAAGCTAGTGGCTTGCCACTGGCCTGCCTCTTCAATTGCCATTAGCATTCCAATGGAAGCTATTCTTGGACAACTTTGCTCTGCTTGCTGCTAGTTCTGCCCCAGCCTACCATAGATAACCTTGCTCTTGCCTTGAGGCTCTGAGATGCCAAGAACTTGTCAACTTCAAAGGGCGGGCCAGGCTACATCTACTCAGCTGCCACAGTTTCTCCTTGCTAGACCTAGTGGGAAAGCATTTTGCTGAGATGCAGAAGGCAAGAAACGCAGCATACGGAGACGCGGAGCTGTCCCAAGTGCCGCTGCCTAGGCGTCTTTCCGCAGAAGGAGCGCCCCGGAGCGCACCGCAACCGGCGCCGTCATCTCTGCGCAAAGAGCCAAAATATTTTAAAACCTGCCAAAACTAATCCAAAAATATTTTCAAACCCGCCAAAATAGAAAACCAGACAGAAGAGATCAATACATTCGAAAAAACCTGACAAAACATGATCAAGCCCACCAAAGCTAATCCAAACACACCAAAAACTGGGCTAAACAGAATCAAAACAAATCAAAACCTTCTAAAAGCCCGCCAAAATATTTCAAAACCCGTCAAAACTAATCAAAATATTCCAAATACCCGCCAAAACATTCCGAACACCCACCAAAAGGAATCCAAACATTCCAAAACCTGTCAACACAATAAAAACAACTCAAGAGAATACAAAACATTCTAAAACCCAACCAACACATTCCGAAAACCCGCCAAAACATCATAAAAACAAATCAAAACCAACCAAAATATTCCGAAAACCCGCCAAAATAATTTAGACCCGCAAAACTCATCAAAACATTCTAAAAAGATGCCAAAACATTAGAAAACCAGCCAGAACTGATCAAAACATTCAAAAAACTTGGCAAAACATCATAAAAACAAATCAAAACCAACCAAAACATTCCAAAAACCCGACAAAATAGTTTAGAACCTGCCAAAACTGATCAAAACATTCGGAAAAGATGCCAAAATACTAGAAAACCAGTCAGAAGTGATCGAAACATTCAAAAAACCCGCCAAAATATAGTAAAAACAAAGCTAAAGAAACCAAAATATTATAAACAACCTCTAAAATATCTTAAAACCCGCCAAAACTGATCAAAACATTCTGAAAATCGGCCAACATATTAGAAAACCAGCCAGAACTGATCAAACCAAAAAAAAACCCTTGCCAAAACATAACAAAAAAAAATGAAAACCAAGCAAAACCTTCCAAATACATGCCAAAATATTTTAAACTAGACAAAACAAATCAAAACATTCCAAAACCCACAAAATAATATTAAAAAGAAATCAAAACCAACCAAAACATTCTAGAAAACCGACCAAAACATTCTGAAAACCCGCAAAATCAAAATAAAAACAAATCAAAACCAAGCAAAACATTCCAAAAACCCAACAAAATAGTTTAGAACCCGCCAAAACTGATCAAAACATTCTGAAAAGATGCCAAAATACTAGAAAACCAGTCAGAAGTGATCAAAACATTCAATAACTTGCCAAAACATAATCAAAACAAATGAAAGCAAACCCAAACATTCCAAATACCCGCCAAAATATTTTAAAACCCGCCAAAAGGAATCCAAACGTTCCACAACCTGCCAACACAATAAAAACAACACAAGAGAAAACAAAACATTCTAAAACACCACCAAAACATTCCGAAAACCCGCCAAAACATCATAAAAACAAATCAAAACAAACCAAACAATAAGAGGAACACGGCAACATATTGGCAAGCAAGAGACGGAGAGCGCGGCACCTTCTAGGAGGCCAAGAAGGAAGCCGCACAACACCTGCACTGTGTCTGCAACTTTCAAACTGCTAGAAGCTAGTGGCTTGCCACTGGCCTGCCTCTTCAATTGCCATTAGCATTCCAATGGAAGCTATTCTTGGACAACTTTGCTCTGCTTGCTGCTAGTTCTGCCCCAGCCTACCATAGAGAACCTTGCTCTTGCCTTGAGGCTCTGAGATGCCAAGAACTTGTCAACTTCAAAGGGCGGGCCGGGCTACATCTACTCAGCTGCCACAGTTTCTCCTTGCTAGACCTAGTGGGAAAGCATTTTGCTGAGATGCAGAAGGCAAGAAACGCAGCATACGGAGACGCGGAGCTGTCCCAAGTGCCGCTGCCTAGGCGTCTTTCCGCAGAAGGAGCGCCCCGGAGCGCACCGCAACCGGCACCGTCATCTCTGCGCAAAGAGCCAAAATATTTTAAAACCCGCCAAAACTAATCCAAAAATATTTTCAAACCCGCCAAAATAGAAAACCAGACAGAAGAGATCAATACATTCGAAAAAACCTGACAAAACATGATCAAGCCCACCAAAGCTAATCCAAACACACCAAAAACTGGGCTAAACAGAATCAAAACAAATCAAAACAAATTGAAACCTTCTAAAAACCCACCAAAATATTTCAAAACCCGTCAAAACTAATCAAAACATTCCGAACACCCGCCAAAACATTCCGAACACCCGCCAAAAGGAATCCAAACATTCCAAAACCTGCCAACACAATAAAAACAACTCAAGAGAATACAAAACATTCTAAAACCCAACCAAAACATTCCGAAAACCCACCAAAACATCATAAAAAAAAAATCAAAACCAACCAAAATATTCCGAAAACCCGCCAAAATAATTTAGACCCGCAAAACTCATCAAAACTTTCTGAAAAGATGCCAAAACATTAGAAAACCAGACAGAACTGATCAAAACATTGAAAAAACTAGGCAAAACATCATAAAAACAAATCAAAACCAACCAAAAAATTCCAAAAACCTGACAAAATAGTTTAGAACCTGCCAAAACTGATCAAAACATTCTGAAAAGATGCCAAAATACTAGAAAACCAGTCAGAAGTGATCGAAACATTCAAAAAACCCGCCAAAATATAGTAAAAACAAAGCTAAAGAAACCAAAATATTATAAACAACCTCTAAAATATCTTAAAACCCGCCAAAACTGATCAAAACATTCTGAAAATCGGCCAACATATTAGAAAACCAGCCAGAACTGATCAAACCAAAAAAAAACCCTTGCCAAAACATAACAAAAAAAAATGAAAACCAAGCAAAACCTTCCAAATACATGCCAAAATATTTTAAACTAGACAAAACAAATCAAAACATTCCAAAACCCACAAAATAATATTAAAAAGAAATCAAAACCAACCAAAACATTCTAGAAAACCGACCAAAACATTCTGAAAACCCGCAAAATCAAAATAAAAACAAATCAAAACCAAGCAAAACATTCCAAAAACCCAACAAAATAGTTTAGAACCCGCCAAAACTGATCAAAACATTCTGAAAAGATGCCAAAATACTAGAAAACCAGTCAGAAGTGATCAAAACATTCAATAACTTGCCAAAACATAATCAAAACAAATGAAAGCAAACCCAAACATTCCAAATACCCGCCAAAATATTTTAAAACCCGCCAAAAGGAATCCAAACGTTCCACAACCTGCCAACACAATAAAAACAACACAAGAGAAAACAAAACATTCTAAAACACCACCAAAACATTCCGAAAACCCGCCAAAACATCATAAAAACAAATCAAAACAAACCAAACAATAAGAGGAACACGGCAACATATTGGCAAGCAAGAGACGGAGAGCGCGGCACCTTCTAGGAGGCCAAGAAGGAAGCCGCACAACACCTGCACTGTGTCTGCAACTTTCAAACTGCTAGAAGCTAGTGGCTTGCCACTGGCCTGCCTCTTCAATTGCCATTAGCATTCCAATGGAAGCTATTCTTGGACAACTTTGCTCTGCTTGCTGCTAGTTCTGCCCCAGCCTACCATAGATAACCTTGCTCTTGCCTTGAGGCTCTGAGATGCCAAGAACTTGTCAACTTCAAAGGGCGGGCCAGGCTACATCTACTCAGCTGCCACAGTTTCTCCTTGCTAGACCTAGTGGGAAAGCATTTTGCTGAGATGCAGAAGGCAAGAAACGCAGCATACGGAGACGCGGAGCTGTCCCAAGTGCCGCTGCCTAGGCGTCTTTCCGCAGAAGGAGCGCCCCGGAGCGCACCGCAACCGGCGCCGTCATCTCTGCGCAAAGAGCCAAAATATTTTAAAACCTGCCAAAACTAATCCAAAAATATTTTCAAACCCGCCAAAATAGAAAACCAGACAGAAGAGATCAATACATTCGAAAAAACCTGACAAAACATGATCAAGCCCACCAAAGCTAATCCAAACACACCAAAAACTGGGCTAAACAGAATCAAAACAAATCAAAACAAATCAAAACCTTCTAAAAACCCACCAAAATATTTCAAAACCCGTCAAAACTAATCAAAACATTCCGAACACCCGCCAAAACATTCCGAACACCCGCCAAAAGGAATCCAAACATTCCAAAACCTGCCAACACAATAAAAACAACTCAAGAGAATACAAAACATTCTAAAACCCAACCAAAACATTCCGAAAACCCACCAAAACATCATAAAAACAAATCAAAACCAACCAAAATATTCCGAAAACCCGCCAAAATAATTTAGACCCGCAAAACTCATCAAAACTTTCTGAAAAGATGCCAAAACATTAGAAAACCAGACAGAACTGATCAAAACATTGAAAAAACTAGGCAAAACATCATAAAAACAAATCAAAACCAACCAAAAAATTCCAAAAACCTGACAAAATAGTTTAGAACCTGCCAAAACTGATCAAAACATTCTGAAAAGATGCCAAAATACTAGAAAACCAGTCAGAAGTGATCGAAACTTTCAATAACTTGCCAAAACATAATCAAAACAAATGAAAGCAAACCAAAAACATTCCAAATACCCGCCAAAATATTTGAAAACCCGCCAAAAGGAATCCAAATATTCCACAACCTGCCAAGACAATAAAAACAACACAAGAGAAAACAAAACATTCTAAAACACCACCAAAACATTCCGAAAACCCACCAAAACATCATCAAAACAAATCAAAACAAACCAAACAATAGGAGGAACACGGCAACATATTGGCAAGCAAGAGACGGAGAGCGCGGCACCTTCTAGGAGGCCAAGAAGGAAGCCGCACAACACCTGCACTGTGTCTGCAACTTTCAAACTGCTAGAAGCTAGTGGCTTGCCACTGGCCTGCCTCTTCAATTGCCATTAGCATTCCAATGGAAGCTATTCTTGGACAACTTTGCTCTGCTTGCTGCTAGTTGTGCCCCAGCCTACCATAGAGAAACTTGCTCTTGCCTTGAGGCTCTGAGATGCCAAGAACTTGTCAACTTCAAAGGGCGGGCCGGGCTACATCTACTCAGCTGCCACAGTTTCTCCTTGCTAGACCTAGTGGGAAAGCATTTTGCCGAGATGCAGAAGGCAAGAAACGCAGCATACGGAGACGCGGAGCTGTCCCAAGTGCCGCTGCCTAGGCGTCTTTCCGCAGAAGGAGCGCCCCGGAGCGCACCGCAACCGGCGCCGTCATCTCTGCGCAAAGAGCCAAAATATTTTAAAACCTGCCAAAACTAATCCAAAAATATTTTCAAACCCGCCAAAATAGAAAACCAGACAGAAGAGATCAATACATTCGAAAAAACCTGACAAAACATGATCAAGCCCACCAAAGCTAATCCAAACACACCAAAAACTGGGCTAAACAGAATCAAAACAAATCAAAACCTTCTAAAAGCCCGCCAAAATATTTCAAAACCCGTCAAAACTAATCAAAATATTCCAAATACCCGCCAAAACATTCCGAACACCCACCAAAAGGAATCCAAACATTCCAAAACCTGTCAACACAATAAAAACAACTCAAGAGAATACAAAACATTCTAAAACCCAACCAACACATTCCGAAAACCCGCCAAAACATCATAAAAACAAATCAAAACCAACCAAAATATTCCGAAAACCCGCCAAAATTATTTAGACCCGCAAAACTCATCAAAACATTCTAAAAAGATGCCAAAACATTAGAAAACCAGCCAGAACTGATCAAAACATTCAAAAAACTTGGCAAAACATCATAAAAACAAATCAAAACCAACCAAAACATTCCAAAAACCCGACAAAATAGTTTAGAACCTGCCAAAACTGATCAAAACATTCGGAAAAGATGCCAAAATACTAGAAAACCAGTCAGAAGTGATCGAAACATTCAAAAAACCCGCCAAAATATAGTAAAAACAAAGCTAAAGAAACCAAAATATTATAAACAACCTCTAAAATATCTTAAAACCCGCCAAAACTGATCAAAACATTCTGAAAATAGGCCAACATATTAGAAAACCAGCCAGAACTGATCAAACAAAAAAAAAACCCTTGCCAAAACATAACAAAAAAAAATGAAAACCAAGCAAAACCTTCCAAATACATGCCAAAATATTTTAAACTAGACAAAACAAATCAAAACATTCCAAAACCCACAAAATAATATTAAAAAGAAATCAAAACCAACCAAAACATTCTAGAAAACCGACCAAAACATTCTGAAAACCCGCAAAATCAAAATAAAAACAAATCAAAACCAAGCAAAACATTCCAAAAACCCAACAAAATAGTTTAGAACCCGCCAAAACTGATCAAAACATTCTGAAAAGATGCCAAAATACTAGAAAACCAGTCAGAAGTGATCAAAACATTCAATAACTTGCCAAAACATAATCAAAACAAATGAAAGCAAACCCAAACATTCCAAATACCCGCCAAAATATTTTAAAACCCGCCAAAAGGAATCCAAACGTTCCACAACCTGCCAACACAATAAAAACAACACAAGAGAAAACAAAACATTCTAAAACACCACCAAAACATTCCGAAAACCCGCCAAAACATCATAAAAACAAATCAAAACAAACCAAACAATAAGAGGAACACGGCAACATATTGGCAAGCAAGAGACGGAGAGCGCGGCACCTTCTAGGAGGCCAAGAAGGAAGCCGCACAACACCTGCACTGTGTCTGCAACTTTCAAACTGCTAGAAGCTAGTGGCTTGCCACTGGCCTGCCTCTTCAATTGCCATTAGCATTCCAATGGAAGCTATTCTTGGACAACTTTGCTCTGCTTGCTGCTAGTTCTGCCCCAGCCTACCATAGAGAACCTTGCTCTTGCCTTGAGGCTCTGAGATGCCAAGAACTTGTCAACTTCAAAGGGCGGGCCGGGCTACATCTACTCAGCTGCCACAGTTTCTCCTTGCTAGACCTAG
Organism: Passer domesticus; assembly: GCF_036417665.1. Taxonomy (NCBI): domain Eukaryota; kingdom Metazoa; phylum Chordata; class Aves; order Passeriformes; family Passeridae; genus Passer; species Passer domesticus. The sequence goes on from NC_087478.1 coordinate 66,287,370, forward strand.
TGGGAAAGCATTTTGCTGAGATGCAGAAGGCAAGAAACGCAGCATACGGAGACGCGGAGCTGTCCCAAGTGCCGCTGCCTAGGCGTCTTTCCGCAGAAGGAGCGCCCCGGAGCGCACCGCAACCGGCACCGTCATCTCTGCGCAAAGAGCCAAAATATTTTAAAACCCGCCAAAACTAATCCAAAAATATTTTCAAACCCGCCAAAATAGAAAACCAGACAGAAGAGATCAATACATTCGAAAAAACCTGACAAAACATGATCAAGCCCACCAAAGCTAATCCAAACACACCAAAAACTGGGCTAAACAGAATCAAAACAAATCAAAACCTTCTAAAAGCCCGCCAAAATATTTCAAAACCCGTCAAAACTAATCAAAATATTCCAAATACCCGCCAAAACATTCCGAACACCCACCAAAAGGAATCCAAACATTCCAAAACCTGTCAACACAATAAAAACAACTCAAGAGAATACAAAACATTCTAAAACCCAACCAACACATTCCGAAAACCCGCCAAAACATCATAAAAACAAATCAAAACCAACCAAAATATTCCGAAAACCCGCCAAAATTATTTAGACCCGCAAAACTCATCAAAACATTCTGAAAAGATGCCAAAACATTAGAAAACCAGCCAGAACTGATCAAAACATTCAAAAAACTTGGCAAAACATCATAAAAACAAATCAAAACCAACCAAAACATTCCAAAAACCCGACAAAATAGTTTAGAACCTGCCAAAACTGATCAAAACATTCGGAAAAGATGCCAAAATACTAGAAAACCAGTCAGAAGTGATCGAAACATTCAAAAAACCCGCCAAAATATAGTAAAAACAAAGCTAAAGAAACCAAAATATTATAAACAACCTCTAAAATATCTTAAAACCCGCCAAAACTGATCAAAACATTCTGAAAATCGGCCAACATATTAGAAAACCAGCCAGAACTGATCAAACCAAAAAAAAACCCTTGCCACAACATAACAAAAAAAAATGAAAACCAAGCAAAACCTTCCAAATACATGCCAAAATATTTTAAACTAGACAAAACAAATCAAAACATTCCAAAACCCACAAAATAATATTAAAAAGAAATCAAAACCAACCAAAACATTCTAGAAAACCGACCAAAACATTCTGAAAACCCGCAAAATCAAAATAAAAACAAATCAAAACCAAGCAAAACATTCCAAAAACCCAACAAAATAGTTTAGAACCCGCCAAAACTGATCAAAACATTCTGAAAAGATGCCAAAATACTAGAAAACCAGTCAGAAGTGATCAAAACATTCAATAACTTGCCAAAACATAATCAAAACAAATGAAAGCAAACCCAAACATTCCAAATACCCGCCAAAATATTTTAAAACCCGCCAAAAGGAATCCAAACGTTCCACAACCTGCCAACACAATAAAAACAACACAAGAGAAAACAAAACATTCTAAAACACCACCAAAACATTCCGAAAACCCGCCAAAACATCATAAAAACAAATCAAAACAAACCAAACAATAAGAGGAACACGGCAACATATTGGCAAGCAAGAGACGGAGAGCGCGGCACCTTCTAGGAGGCCAAGAAGGAAGCCGCACAACACCTGCACTGTGTCTGCAACTTTCAAACTGCTAGAAGCTAGTGGCTTGCCACTGGCCTGCCTCTTCAATTGCCATTAGCATTCCAATGGAAGCTATTCTTGGACAACTTTGCTCTGCTTGCTGCTAGTTCTGCCCCAGCCTACCATAGAGAACCTTGCTCTTGCCTTGAGGCTCTGAGATGCCAAGAACTTGTCAACTTCAAAGGGCGGGCCGGGCTACATCTACTCAGCTGCCACAGTTTCTCCTTGCTAGACCTAGTGGGAAAGCATTTTGCTGAGATGCAGAAGGCAAGAAACGCAGCATACGGAGACGCGGAGCTGTCCCAAGTGCCGCTGCCTAGGCGTCTTTCCGCAGAAGGAGCGCCCCGGAGCGCACCGCAACCGGCGCCGTCATCTCTGCGCAAAGAGCCAAAATATTTTAAAACCCGCCAAAACTAATCCAAAAATATTTTCAAACCCGCCAAAATAGAAAACCAGACAGAAGAGATCAATACATTCGAAAAAACCTGACAAAACATGATCAAGCCCACCAAAGCTAATCCAAACACACCAAAAACTGGGCTAAACAGAATCAAAACAAATCAAAACCTTCTAAAAGCCCGCCAAAATATTTCAAAACCCGTCAAAACTAATCAAAATATTCCAAATACCCGCCAAAACATTCCGAACACCCACCAAAAGGAATCCAAACATTCCAAAACCTGTCAACACAATAAAAACAACTCAAGAGAATACAAAACATTCTAAAACCCAACCAACACATTCCGAAAACCCGCCAAAACATCATAAAAACAAATCAAAACCAACCAAAATATTCCGAAAACCCGCCAAAATAATTTAGACCCGCAAAACTCATCAAAACATTCTAAAAAGATGCCAAAACATTAGAAAACCAGCCAGAACTGATCAAAACATTCAAAAAACTTGGCAAAACATCATAAAAACAAATCAAAACCAACCAAAACATTCCAAAAACCCGACAAAATAGTTTAGAACCTGCCAAAACTGATCAAAACATTCGGAAAAGATGCCAAAATACTAGAAAACCAGTCAGAAGTGATCGAAACATTCAAAAAACCCGCCAAAATATAGTAAAAACAAAGCTAAAGAAACCAAAATATTATAAACAACCTCTAAAATATCTTAAAACCCGCCAAAACTGATCAAAACATTCTGAAAATCGGCCAACATATTAGAAAACCAGCCAGAACTGATCAAACCAAAAAAAAACCCTTGCCAAAACATAACAAAAAAAAATGAAAACCAAGCAAAACCTTCCAAATACATGCCAAAATATTTTAAACTAGACAAAACAAATCAAAACATTCCAAAACCCACAAAATAATATTAAAAAGAAATCAAAACCAACCAAAACATTCTAGAAAACCGACCAAAACATTCTGAAAACCCGCAAAATCAAAATAAAAACAAATCAAAACCAAGCAAAACATTCCAAAAACCCAACAAAATAGTTTAGAACCCGCCAAAACTGATCAAAACATTCTGAAAAGATGCCAAAATACTAGAAAACCAGTCAGAAGTGATCAAAACATTCAATAACTTGCCAAAACATAATCAAAACAAATGAAAGCAAACCCAAACATTCCAAATACCCGCCAAAATATTTTAAAACCCGCCAAAAGGAATCCAAACGTTCCACAACCTGCCAACACAATAAAAACAACACAAGAGAAAACAAAACATTCTAAAACACCACCAAAACATTCCGAAAACCCGCCAAAACATCATAAAAACAAATCAAAACAAACCAAACAATAAGAGGAACACGGCAACATATTGGCAAGCAAGAGACGGAGAGCGCGGCACCTTCTAGGAGGCCAAGAAGGAAGCCGCACAACACCTGCACTGTGTCTGCAACTTTCAAACTGCTAGAAGCTAGTGGCTTGCCACTGGCCTGCCTCTTCAATTGCCATTAGCATTCCAATGGAAGCTATTCTTGGACAACTTTGCTCTGCTTGCTGCTAGTTCTGCCCCAGCCTACCATAGATAACCTTGCTCTTGCCTTGAGGCTCTGAGATGCCAAGAACTTGTCAACTTCAAAGGGCGGGCCAGGCTACATCTACTCAGCTGCCACAGTTTCTCCTTGCTAGACCTAGTGGGAAAGCATTTTGCTGAGATGCAGAAGGCAAGAAACGCAGCATACGGAGACGCGGAGCTGTCCCAAGTGCCGCTGCCTAGGCGTCTTTCCGCAGAAGGAGCGCCCCGGAGCGCACCGCAACCGGCGCCGTCATCTCTGCGCAAAGAGCCAAAATATTTTAAAACCTGCCAAAACTAATCCAAAAATATTTTCAAACCCGCCAAAATAGAAAACCAGACAGAAGAGATCAATACATTCGAAAAAACCTGACAAAACATGATCAAGCCCACCAAAGCTAATCCAAACACACCAAAAACTGGGCTAAACAGAATCAAAACAAATCAAAACAAATCAAAACCTTCTAAAAACCCACCAAAATATTTCAAAACCCGTCAAAACTAATCAAAACATTCCGAACACCCGCCAAAACATTCCGAACACCCGCCAAAAGGAATCCAAACATTCCAAAACCTGCCAACACAATAAAAACAACTCAAGAGAATACAAAACATTCTAAAACCCAACCAAAACATTCCGAAAACCCACCAAAACATCATAAAAACAAATCAAAACCAACCAAAATATTCCGAAAACCCGCCAAAATAATTTAGACCCGCAAAACTCATCAAAACTTTCTGAAAAGATGCCAAAACATTAGAAAACCAGACAGAACTGATCAAAACATTGAAAAAACTAGGCAAAACATCATAAAAACAAATCAAAACCAACCAAAAAATTCCAAAAACCTGACAAAATAGTTTAGAACCTGCCAAAACTGATCAAAACATTCTGAAAAGATGCCAAAATACTAGAAAACCAGTCAGAAGTGATCGAAACTTTCAATAACTTGCCAAAACATAATCAAAACAAATGAAAGCAAACCAAAAACATTCCAAATACCCGCCAAAATATTTGAAAACCCGCCAAAAGGAATCCAAATATTCCACAACCTGCCAAGACAATAAAAACAACACAAGAGAAAACAAAACATTCTAAAACACCACCAAAACATTCCGAAAACCCACCAAAACATCATCAAAACAAATCAAAACAAACCAAACAATAGGAGGAACACGGCAACATATTGGCAAGCAAGAGACGGAGAGCGCGGCACCTTCTAGGAGGCCAAGAAGGAAGCCGCACAACACCTGCACTGTGTCTGCAACTTTCAAACTGCTAGAAGCTAGTGGCTTGCCACTGGCCTGCCTCTTCAATTGCCATTAGCATTCCAATGGAAGCTATTCTTGGACAACTTTGCTCTGCTTGCTGCTAGTTGTGCCCCAGCCTACCATAGAGAAACTTGCTCTTGCCTTGAGGCTCTGAGATGCCAAGAACTTGTCAACTTCAAAGGGCGGGCCGGGCTACATCTACTCAGCTGCCACAGTTTCTCCTTGCTAGACCTAGTGGGAAAGCATTTTGCCGAGATGCAGAAGGCAAGAAACGCAGCATACGGAGACGCGGAGCTGTCCCAAGTGCCGCTGCCTAGGCGTCTTTCCGCAGAAGGAGCGCCCCGGAGCGCACCGCAACCGGCGCCGTCATCTCTGCGCAAAGAGCCAAAATATTTTAAAACCTGCCAAAACTAATCCAAAAATATTTTCAAACCCGCCAAAATAGAAAACCAGACAGAAGAGATCAATACATTCGAAAAAACCTGACAAAACATGATCAAGCCCACCAAAGCTAATCCAAACACACCAAAAACTGGGCTAAACAGAATCAAAACAAATCAAAACCTTCTAAAAGCCCGCCAAAATATTTCAAAACCCGTCAAAACTAATCAAAATATTCCAAATACCCGCCAAAACATTCCGAACACCCACCAAAAGGAATCCAAACATTCCAAAACCTGTCAACACAATAAAAACAACTCAAGAGAATACAAAACATTCTAAAACCCAACCAACACATTCCGAAAACCCGCCAAAACATCATAAAAACAAATCAAAACCAACCAAAATATTCCGAAAACCCGCCAAAATTATTTAGACCCGCAAAACTCATCAAAACATTCTAAAAAGATGCCAAAACATTAGAAAACCAGCCAGAACTGATCAAAACATTCAAAAAACTTGGCAAAACATCATAAAAACAAATCAAAACCAACCAAAACATTCCAAAAACCCGACAAAATAGTTTAGAACCTGCCAAAACTGATCAAAACATTCGGAAAAGATGCCAAAATACTAGAAAACCAGTCAGAAGTGATCGAAACATTCAAAAAACCCGCCAAAATATAGTAAAAACAAAGCTAAAGAAACCAAAATATTATAAACAACCTCTAAAATATCTTAAAACCCGCCAAAACTGATCAAAACATTCTGAAAATAGGCCAACATATTAGAAAACCAGCCAGAACTGATCAAACAAAAAAAAAACCCTTGCCAAAACATAACAAAAAAAAATGAAAACCAAGCAAAACCTTCCAAATACATGCCAAAATATTTTAAACTAGACAAAACAAATCAAAACATTCCAAAACCCACAAAATAATATTAAAAAGAAATCAAAACCAACCAAAACATTCTAGAAAACCGACCAAAACATTCTGAAAACCCGCAAAATCAAAATAAAAACAAATCAAAACCAAGCAAAACATTCCAAAAACCCAACAAAATAGTTTAGAACCCGCCAAAACTGATCAAAACATTCTGAAAAGATGCCAAAATACTAGAAAACCAGTCAGAAGTGATCAAAACATTCAATAACTTGCCAAAACATAATCAAAACAAATGAAAGCAAACCCAAACATTCCAAATACCCGCCAAAATATTTTAAAACCCGCCAAAAGGAATCCAAACGTTCCACAACCTGCCAACACAATAAAAACAACACAAGAGAAAACAAAACATTCTAAAACACCACCAAAACATTCCGAAAACCCGCCAAAACATCATAAAAACAAATCAAAACAAACCAAACAATAAGAGGAACACGGCAACATATTGGCAAGCAAGAGACGGAGAGCGCGGCACCTTCTAGGAGGCCAAGAAGGAAGCCGCACAACACCTGCACTGTGTCTGCAACTTTCAAACTGCTAGAAGCTAGTGGCTTGCCACTGGCCTGCCTCTTCAATTGCCATTAGCATTCCAATGGAAGCTATTCTTGGACAACTTTGCTCTGCTTGCTGCTAGTTCTGCCCCAGCCTACCATAGAGAACCTTGCTCTTGCCTTGAGGCTCTGAGATGCCAAGAACTTGTCAACTTCAAAGGGCGGGCCGGGCTACATCTACTCAGCTGCCACAGTTTCTCCTTGCTAGACCTAGTGGGAAAGCATTTTGCTGAGATGCAGAAGGCAAGAAACGCAGCATACGGAGACGCGGAGCTGTCCCAAGTGCCGCTGCCTAGGCGTCTTTCCGCAGAAGGAGCGCCCCGGAGCGCACCGCAACCGGCACCGTCATCTCTGCGCAAAGAGCCAAAATATTTTAAAACCCGCCAAAACTAATCCAAAAATATTTTCAAACCCGCCAAAATAGAAAACCAGACAGAAGAGATCAATACATTCGAAAAAACCTGACAAAACATGATCAAGCCCACCAAAGCTAATCCAAACACACCAAAAACTGGGCTAAACAGAATCAAAACAAATCAAAACCTTCTAAAAGCCCGCCAAAATATTTCAAAACCCGTCAAAACTAATCAAAATATTCCAAATACCCGCCAAAACATTCCGAACACCCACCAAAAGGAATCCAAACATTCCAAAACCTGTCAACACAATAAAAACAACTCAAGAGAATACAAAACATTCTAAAACCCAACCAACACATTCCGAAAACCCGCCAAAACATCATAAAAACAAATCAAAACCAACCAAAATATTCCGAAAACCCGCCAAAATTATTTAGACCCGCAAAACTCATCAAAACATTCTGAAAAGATGCCAAAACATTAGAAAACCAGCCAGAACTGATCAAAACATTCAAAAAACTTGGCAAAACATCATAAAAACAAATCAAAACCAACCAAAACATTCCAAAAACCCGACAAAATAGTTTAGAACCTGCCAAAACTGATCAAAACATTCGGAAAAGATGCCAAAATACTAGAAAACCAGTCAGAAGTGATCGAAACATTCAAAAAACCCGCCAAAATATAGTAAAAACAAAGCTAAAGAAACCAAAATATTATAAACAACCTCTAAAATATCTTAAAACCCGCCAAAACTGATCAAAACATTCTGAAAATCGGCCAACATATTAGAAAACCAGCCAGAACTGATCAAACCAAAAAAAAACCCTTGCCACAACATAACAAAAAAAAATGAAAACCAAGCAAAACCTTCCAAATACATGCCAAAATATTTTAAACTAGACAAAACAAATCAAAACATTCCAAAACCCACAAAATAATATTAAAAAGAAATCAAAACCAACCAAAACATTCTAGAAAACCGACCAAAACATTCTGAAAACCCGCAAAATCAAAATAAAAACAAATCAAAACCAAGCAAAACATTCCAAAAACCCAACAAAATAGTTTAGAACCCGCCAAAACTGATCAAAACATTCTGAAAAGATGCCAAAATACTAGAAAACCAGTCAGAAGTGATCAAAACATTCAATAACTTGCCAAAACATAATCAAAACAAATGAAAGCAAACCCAAACATTCCAAATACCCGCCAAAATATTTTAAAACCCGCCAAAAGGAATCCAAACGTTCCACAACCTGCCAACACAATAAAAACAACACAAGAGAAAACAAAACATTCTAAAACACCACCAAAACATTCCGAAAACCCGCCAAAACATCATAAAAACAAATCAAAACAAACCAAACAATAAGAGGAACACGGCAACATATTGGCAAGCAAGAGACGGAGAGCGCGGCACCTTCTAGGAGGCCAAGAAGGAAGCCGCACAACACCTGCACTGTGTCTGCAACTTTCAAACTGCTAGAAGCTAGTGGCTTGCCACTGGCCTGCCTCTTCAATTGCCATTAGCATTCCAATGGAAGCTATTCTTGGACAACTTTGCTCTGCTTGCTGCTAGTTCTGCCCCAGCCTACCATAGAGAACCTTGCTCTTGCCTTGAGGCTCTGAGATGCCAAGAACTTGTCAACTTCAAAGGGCGGGCCGGGCTACATCTACTCAGCTGCCACAGTTTCTCCTTGCTAGACCTAGTGGGAAAGCATTTTGCTGAGATGCAGAAGGCAAGAAACGCAGCATACGGAGACGCGGAGCTGTCCCAAGTGCCGCTGCCTAGGCGTCTTTCCGCAGAAGGAGCGCCCCGGAGCGCACCGCAACCGGCGCCGTCATCTCTGCGCAAAGAGCCAAAATATTTTAAAACCCGCCAAAACTAATCCAAAAATATTTTCAAACCCGCCAAAATAGAAAACCAGACAGAAGAGATCAATACATTCGAAAAAACCTGACAAAACATGATCAAGCCCACCAAAGCTAATCCAAACACACCAAAAACTGGGCTAAACAGAATCAAAACAAATCAAAACAAATCGAAACCTTCTAAAAACCCACCAAAATATTTCAAAACCCGTCAAAACTAATCAAAACATTCCGAACACCCGCCAAAACATTCCGAACACCCGCCAAAAGGAATCCAAACATTCCAAAACCTGCCAACACAATAAAAACAACTCAAGAGAATACAAAACATTCTAAAACCCAACCAAAACATTCCGAAAACCCACCAAAACATCATAAAAAAAAAATCAAAACCAACCAAAATATTCCGAAAACCCGCCAAAATAATTTAGACCCGCAAAACTCATCAAAACTTTCTGAAAAGATGCCAAAACATTAGAAAACCAGACAGAACTGATCAAAACATTGAAAAAACTAGGCAAAACATCATAAAAACAAATCAAAACCAACCAAAAAATTCCAAAAACCTGACAAAATAGTTTAGAACCTGCCAAAACTGATCAAAACATTCTGAAAAGATGCCAAAATACTAGAAAACCAGTCAGAAGTGATCGAAACTTTCAATAACTTGCCAAAACATAATCAAAACAAATGAAAGCAAACCAAAAACATTCCAAATACCCGCCAAAATATTTGAAAACCCGCCAAAAGGAATCCAAATATTCCACAACCTGCCAAGACAATAAAAACAACACAAGAGAAAACAAAACATTCTAAAACACCACCAAAACATTCCGAAAACCCACCAAAACATCATCAAAACAAATCAAAACAAACCAAACAATAGGAGGAACACGGCAACATATTGGCAAGCAAGAGACGGAGAGCGCGGCACCTTCTAGGAGGCCAAGAAGGAAGCCGCACAACACCTGCACTGTGTCTGCAACTTTCAAACTGCTAGAAGCTAGTGGCTTGCCACTGGCCTGCCTCTTCAATTGCCATTAGCATTCCAATGGAAGCTATTCTTGGACAACTTTGCTCTGCTTGCTGCTAGTTCTGCCCCAGCCTACCATAGAGAACCTTGCTCTTGCCTTGAGGCTCTGAGATGCCAAGAACTTGTCAACTTCAAAGGGCGGGCCGGGCTACATCTACTCAGCTGCCACAGTTTCTCCTTGCTAGACCTAGTGGGAAAGCATTTTGCTGAGATGCAGAAGGCAAGAAACGCAGCATACGGAGACGCGGAGCTATCCCAAGTGCCGCTGCCTAGGCGTCTTTCCGCAGAAGGAGCGCCCCGGAGCGCACCGCAACCGGCGCCGTCATCTCTGCGCAAAGAGCCAAAATATTTTAAAACCCGCCAAAACTCATCCAAAAATATTTTCAAACCCGCCAAAATAGAAAACCAGACAGAAGAGATCAATACATTCGAAAAAACCTGACAAAACATGATCAAGCCCACCAAAGCTAATCCAAACACACCAAAAACTGGGCTAAACAGAATCAAAACAAATCAAAACCTTCTAAAAGCCCGCCAAAATATTTCAAAACCCGTCAAAACTAATCAAAATATTCCAAATACCCGCCAAAACATTCCGAACACCCACCAAAAGGAATCCAAACATTCCAAAACCTGTCAACACAATAAAAACAACTCAAGAGAATACAAAACATTCTAAAACCCAACCAACACATTCCGAAAACCCGCCAAAACATCATAAAAACAAATCAAAACCAACCAAAATATTCCGAAAACCCGCCAAAATTATTTAGACCCACAAAACTCATCAAAACATTCTAAAAAGATGCCAAAACATTAGAAAACCAGCCAGAACTGATCAAAACATTCAAAAAACTTGGCAAAACATCATAAAAACAAATCAAAACCAACCAAAACATTCCAAAAACCCGACAAAATAGTTTAGAACCTGCCAAAACTGATCAAAACATTCGGAAAAGATGCCAAAATACTAGAAAACCAGTCAGAAGTGATCGAAACATTCAAAAAACCCGCCAAAATATAGTAAAAACAAAGCTAAAGAAACCAAAATATTATAAACAACCTCTAAAATATCTTAAAACCCGCCAAAACTGATCAAAACATTCTGAAAATCGGCCAACATATTAGAAAACCAGCCAGAACTGATCAAACCAAAAAAAAACCCTTGCCACAACATAACAAAAAAAAATGAAAACCAAGCAAAACCTTCCAAATACATGCCAAAATATTTTAAACTAGACAAAACAAATCAAAACATTCCAAAACCCACAAAATAATATTAAAAAGAAATCAAAACCAACCAAAACATTCTAGAAAACCGACCAAAACATTCTGAAAACCCGCAAAATCAAAATAAAAACAAATCAAAACCAAGCAAAACATTCCAAAAACCCAACAAAATAGTTTAGAACCCGCCAAAACTGATCAAAACATTCTGAAAAGATGCCAAAATACTAGAAAACCAGTCAGAAGTGATCAAAACATTCAATAACTTGCCAAAACATAATCAAAACAAATGAAAGCAAACCCAAACATTCCAAATACCCGCCAAAATATTTTAAAACCCGCCAAAAGGAATCCAAACGTTCCACAACCTGCCAACACAATAAAAACAACACAAGAGAAAACAAAACATTCTAAAACACCACCAAAACATTCCGAAAACCCGCCAAAACATCATAAAAACAAATCAAAACAAACCAAACAATAAGAGGAACACGGCAACATATTGGCAAGCAAGAGACGGAGAGCGCGGCACCTTCTAGGAGGCCAAGAAGGAAGCCGCACAACACCTGCACTGTGTCTGCAACTTTCAAACTGCTAGAAGCTAGTGGCTTGCCACTGGCCTGCCTCTTCAATTGCCATTAGCATTCCAATGGAAGCTATTCTTGGACAACTTTGCTCTGCTTGCTGCTAGTTCTGCCCCAGCCTACCATAGAGAACCTTGCTCTTGCCTTGAGGCTCTGAGATGCCAAGAACTTGTCAACTTCAAAGGGCGGGCCGGGCTACATCTACTCAGCTGCCACAGTTTCTCCTTGCTAGACCTAGTGGGAAAGCATTTTGCTGAGATGCAGAAGGCAAGAAACGCAGCATACGGAGACGCGGAGCTGTCCCAAGTGCCGCTGCCTAGGCGTCTTTCCGCAGAAGGAGCGCCCCGGAGCGCACCGCAACCGGCGCCGTCATCTCTGCGCAAAGAGCCAAAATATTTTAAAACCCGCCAAAACTAATCCAAAAATATTTTCAAACCCGCCAAAATAGAAAACCAGACAGAAGAGATCAATACATTCGAAAAAACCTGACAAAACATGATCAAGCCCACCAAAGCTAATCCAAACACACCAAAAACTGGGCTAAACAGAATCAAAACAAATCAAAACCTTCTAAAAGCCCGCCAAAATATTTCAAAACCCGTCAAAACTAATCAAAATATTCCAAATACCCGCCAAAACATTCCGAACACCCACCAAAAGGAATCCAAACATTCCAAAACCTGTCAACACAATAAAAACAACTCAAGAGAATACAAAACATTCTAAAACCCAACCAACACATTCCGAAAACCCGCCAAAACATCATAAAAACAAATCAAAACCAACCAAAATATTCCGAAAACCCGCCAAAATTATTTAGACCCGCAAAACTCATCAAAACATTCTAAAAAGATGCCAAAACATTAGAAAACCAGCCAGAACTGATCAAAACATTCAAAAAACTTGGCAAAACATCATAAAAACAAATCAAAACCAACCAAAACATTCCAAAAACCCGACAAAATAGTTTAGAACCTGCCAAAACTGATCAAAACATTCGGAAAAGATGCCAAAATACTAGAAAACCAGTCAAAAGTGATCGAAACATTCAAAAAACCCGCCAAAATATAGTAAAAACAAAGCTAAAGAAACCAAAATATTATAAACAACCTCTAAAATATCTTAAAACCCGCCAAAACTGATCAAAACATTCTGAAAATCGGCCAACATATTAGAAAACCAGCCAGAACTGATCAAACCAAAAAAAAACCCTTGCCACAACATAACAAAAAAAAATGAAAACCAAGCAAAACCTTCCAAATACATGCCAAAATATTTTAAACTAGACAAAACAAATCAAAACATTCCAAAACCCACAAAATAATATTAAAAAGAAATCAAAACCAACCAAAACATTCTAGAAAACCGACCAAAACATTCTGAAAACCCGCAAAATCAAAATAAAAACAAATCAAAACCAAGCAAAACATTCCAAAAACCCAACAAAATAGTTTAGAACCCGCCAAAACTGATCAAAACATTCTGAAAAGATGCCAAAATACTAGAAAACCAGTCAGAAGTGATCAAAACATTCAATAACTTGCCAAAACATAATCAAAACAAATGAAAGCAAACCCAAACATTCCAAATACCCGCCAAAATATTTTAAAACCCGCCAAAAGGAATCCAAACGTTCCACAACCTGCCAACACAATAAAAACAACACAAGAGAAAACAAAACATTCTAAAACACCACCAAAACATTCCGAAAACCCGCCAAAACATCATCAAAACAAATCAAAACAAACCAAACAATAAGAGGAACACGGCAACATATTGGCAAGCAAGAGACGGAGAGCGCGGCACCTTCTAGGAGGCCAAGAAGGAAGCCGCACAACACCTGCACTGTGTCTGCAACTTTCAAACTGCTAGAAGCTAGTGGCTTGCCACTGGCCTGCCTCTTCAATTGCCATTAGCATTCCAATGGAAGCTATTCTTGGACAACTTTGCTCTGCTTGCTGCTAGTTCTGCCCCAGCCTACCATAGAGAACCTTGCTCTTGCCTTGAGGCTCTGAGATGCCAAGAACTTGTCAACTTCAAAGGGCGGGCCGGGCTACATCTACTCAGCTGCCACAGTTTCTCCTTGCTAGACCTAGTGGGAAAGCATTTTGCTGAGATGCAGAAGGCAAGAAACGCAGCATACGGAGACGCGGAGCTATCCCAAGTGCCGCTGCCTAGGCGTCTTTCCGCAGAAGGAGCGCCCCGGAGCGCACCGCAACCGGCGCCGTCATCTCTGCGCAAAGAGCCAAAATATTTTAAAACCCGCCAAAACTCATCCAAAAATATTTTCAAACCCGCCAAAATAGAAAACCAGACAGAAGAGATCAATACATTCGAAAAAACCTGACAAAACATGATCAAGCCCACCAAAGCTAATCCAAACACACCAAAAACTGGGCTAAACAGAATCAAAACAAATCAAAACCTTCTAAAAGCCCGCCAAAATATTTCAAAACCCGTCAAAACTAATCAAAATATTCCAAATACCCGCCAAAACATTCCGAACACCCACCAAAAGGAATCCAAACATTCCAAAACCTGTCAACACAATAAAAACAACTCAAGAGAATACAAAACATTCTAAAACCCAACCAACACATTCCGAAAACCCGCCAAAACATCATAAAAACAAATCAAAACCAACCAAAATATTCCGAAAACCCGCCAAAATTATTTAGACCCACAAAACTCATCAAAACATTCTAAAAAGATGCCAAAACATTAGAAAACCAGCCAGAACTGATCAAAACATTCAAAAAACTTGGCAAAACATCATAAAAACAAATCAAAACCAACCAAAACATTCCAAAAACCCGACAAAATAGTTTAGAACCTGCCAAAACTGATCAAAACATTCGGAAAAGATGCCAAAATACTAGAAAACCAGTCAGAAGTGATCGAAACATTCAAAAAACCCGCCAAAATATAGTAAAAACAAAGCTAAAGAAACCAAAATATTATAAACAACCTCTAAAATATCTTAAAACCCGCCAAAACTGATCAAAACATTCTGAAAATCGGCCAACATATTAGAAAACCAGCCAGAACTGATCAAACCAAAAAAAAACCCTTGCCACAACATAACAAAAAAAAATGAAAACCAAGCAAAACCTTCCAAATACATGCCAAAATATTTTAAACTAGACAAAACAAATCAAAACATTCCAAAACCCACAAAATAATATTAAAAAGAAATCAAAACCAACCAAAACATTCTAGAAAACCGACCAAAACATTCTGAAAACCCGCAAAATCAAAATAAAAACAAATCAAAACCAAGCAAAACATTCCAAAAACCCAACAAAATAGTTTAGAACCCGCCAAAACTGATCAAAACATTCTGAAAAGATGCCAAAATACTAGAAAACCAGTCAGAAGTGATCAAAACATTCAATAACTTGCCAAAACATAATCAAAACAAATGAAAGCAAACCCAAACATTCCAAATACCCGCCAAAATATTTTAAAACCCGCCAAAAGGAATCCAAACGTTCCACAACCTGCCAACACAATAAAAACAACACAAGAGAAAACAAAACATTCTAAAACACCACCAAAACATTCCGAAAACCCGCCAAAACATCATAAAAACAAATCAAAACAAACCAAACAATAAGAGGAACACGGCAACATATTGGCAAGCAAGAGACGGAGAGCGCGGCACCTTCTAGGAGGCCAAGAAGGAAGCCGCACAACACCTGCACTGTGTCTGCAACTTTCAAACTGCTAGAAGCTAGTGGCTTGCCACTGGCCTGCCTCTTCAATTGCCATTAGCATTCCAATGGAAGCTATTCTTGGACAACTTTGCTCTGCTTGCTGCTAGTTCTGCCCCAGCCTACCATAGAGAACCTTGCTCTTGCCTTGAGGCTCTGAGATGCCAAGAACTTGTCAACTTCAAAGGGCGGGCCGGGCTACATCTACTCAGCTGCCACAGTTTCTCCTTGCTAGACCTAGTGGGAAAGCATTTTGCTGAGATGCAGAAGGCAAGAAACGCAGCATACGGAGACGCGGAGCTGTCCCAAGTGCCGCTGCCTAGGCGTCTTTCCGCAGAAGGAGCGCCCCGGAGCGCACCGCAACCGGCGCCGTCATCTCTGCGCAAAGAGCCAAAATATTTTAAAACCCGCCAAAACTAATCCAAAAATATTTTCAAACCCGCCAAAATAGAAAACCAGACAGAAGAGATCAATACATTCGAAAAAACCTGACAAAACATGATCAAGCCCACCAAAGCTAATCCAAACACACCAAAAACTGGGCTAAACAGAATCAAAACAAATCAAAACCTTCTAAAAGCCCGCCAAAATATTTCAAAACCCGTCAAAACTAATCAAAATATTCCAAATACCCGCCAAAACATTCCGAACACCCACCAAAAGGAATCCAAACATTCCAAAACCTGTCAACACAATAAAAACAACTCAAGAGAATACAAAACATTCTAAAACCCAACCAACACATTCCGAAAACCCGCCAAAACATCATAAAAACAAATCAAAACCAACCAAAATATTCCGAAAACCCGCCAAAATTATTTAGACCCGCAAAACTCATCAAAACATTCTAAAAAGATGCCAAAACATTAGAAAACCAGCCAGAACTGATCAAAACATTCAAAAAACTTGGCAAAACATCATAAAAACAAATCAAAACCAACCAAAACATTCCAAAAACCCGACAAAATAGTTTAGAACCTGCCAAAACTGATCAAAACATTCGGAAAAGATGCCAAAATACTAGAAAACCAGTCAAAAGTGATCGAAACATTCAAAAAACCCGCCAAAATATAGTAAAAACAAAGCTAAAGAAACCAAAATATTATAAACAACCTCTAAAATATCTTAAAACCCGCCAAAACTGATCAAAACATTCTGAAAATCGGCCAACATATTAGAAAACCAGCCAGAACTGATCAAACCAAAAAAAAACCCTTGCCACAACATAACAAAAAAAAATGAAAACCAAGCAAAACCTTCCAAATACATGCCAAAATATTTTAAACTAGACAAAACAAATCAAAACATTCCAAAACCCACAAAATAATATTAAAAAGAAATCAAAACCAACCAAAACATTCTAGAAAACCGACCAAAACATTCTGAAAACCCGCAAAATCAAAATAAAAACAAATCAAAACCAAGCAAAACATTCCAAAAACCCAACAAAATAGTTTAGAACCCGCCAAAACTGATCAAAACATTCTGAAAAGATGCCAAAATACTAGAAAACCAGTCAGAAGTGATCAAAACATTCAATAACTTGCCAAAACATAATCAAAACAAATGAAAGCAAACCCAAACATTCCAAATACCCGCCAAAATATTTTAAAACCCGCCAAAAGGAATCCAAACGTTCCACAACCTGCCAACACAATAAAAACAACACAAGAGAAAACAAAACATTCTAAAACACCACCAAAACATTCCGAAAACCCGCCAAAACATCATAAAAACAAATCAAAACAAACCAAACAATAAGAGGAACACGGCAACATATTGGCAAGCAAGAGACGGAGAGCGCGGCACCTTCTAGGAGGCCAAGAAGGAAGCCGCACAACACCTGCACTGTGTCTGCAACTTTCAAACTGCTAGAAGCTAGTGGCTTGCCACTGGCCTGCCTCTTCAATTGCCATTAGCATTCCAATGGAAGCTATTCTTGGACAACTTTGCTCTGCTTGCTGCTAGTTCTGCCCCAGCCTACCATAGAGAACCTTGCTCTTGCCTTGAGGCTCTGAGATGCCAAGAACTTGTCAACTTCAAAGGGCGGGCCGGGCTACATCTACTCAGCTGCCACAGTTTCTCCTTGCTAGACCTAGTGGGAAAGCATTTTGCTGAGATGCAGAAGGCAAGAAACGCAGCATACGGAGACGCGGAGCTGTCCCAAGTGCCGCTGCCTAGGCGTCTTTCCGCAGAAGGAGCGCCCCGGAGCGCACCGCAACCGGCGCCGTCATCTCTGCGCAAAGAGCCAAAATATTTTAAAACCCGCCAAAACTAATCCAAAAATATTTTCAAACCCGCCAAAATAGAAAACCAGACAGAAGAGATCAATACATTCGAAAAAACCTGACAAAACATGATCAAGCCCACCAAAGCTAATCCAAACACACCAAAAACTGGGCTAAACAGAATCAAAACAAATCAAAACAAATCGAAACCTTCTAAAAACCCACCAAAATATTTCAAAACCCGTCAAAACTAATCAAAACATTCCGAACACCCGCCAAAACATTCCGAACACCCGCCAAAAGGAATCCAAACATTCCAAAACCTGCCAACACAATAAAAACAACTCAAGAGAATACAAAACATTCTAAAACCCAACCAAAACATTCCGAAAACCCACCAAAACATCATAAAAAAAAAATCAAAACCAACCAAAATATTCCGAAAACCCGCCAAAATAATTTAGACCCGCAAAACTCATCAAAACTTTCTGAAAAGATGCCAAAACATTAGAAAACCAGACAGAACTGATCAAAACATTGAAAAAACTAGGCAAAACATCATAAAAACAAATCAAAACCAACCAAAAAATTCCAAAAACCTGACAAAATAGTTTAGAACCTGCCAAAACTGATCAAAACATTCTGAAAAGATGCCAAAATACTAGAAAACCAGTCAGAAGTGATCGAAACTTTCAATAACTTGCCAAAACATAATCAAAACAAATGAAAGCAAACCAAAAACATTCCAAATACCCGCCAAAATATTTGAAAACCCGCCAAAAGGAATCCAAATATTCCACAACCTGCCAAGACAATAAAAACAACACAAGAGAAAACAAAACATTCTAAAACACCACCAAAACATTCCGAAAACCCACCAAAACATCATCAAAACAAATCAAAACAAACCAAACAATAGGAGGAACACGGCAACATATTGGCAAGCAAGAGACGGAGAGCGCGGCACCTTCTAGGAGGCCAAGAAGGAAGCCGCACAACACCTGCACTGTGTCTGCAACTTTCAAACTGCTAGAAGCTAGTGGCTTGCCACTGGCCTGCCTCTTCAATTGCCATTAGCATTCCAATGGAAGCTATTCTTGGACAACTTTGCTCTGCTTGCTGCTAGTTCTGCCCCAGCCTACCATAGAGAACCTTGCTCTTGCCTTGAGGCTCTGAGATGCCAAGAACTTGTCAACTTCAAAGGGCGGGCCGGGCTACATCTACTCAGCTGCCACAGTTTCTCCTTGCTAGACCTAGTGGGAAAGCATTTTGCTGAGATGCAGAAGGCAAGAAACGCAGCATACGGAGACGCGGAGCTATCCCAAGTGCCGCTGCCTAGGCGTCTTTCCGCAGAAGGAGCGCCCCGGAGCGCACCGCAACCGGCGCCGTCATCTCTGCGCAAAGAGCCAAAATATTTTAAAACCCGCCAAAACTCATCCAAAAATATTTTCAAACCCGCCAAAATAGAAAACCAGACAGAAGAGATCAATACATTCGAAAAAACCTGACAAAACATGATCAAGCCCACCAAAGCTAATCCAAACACACCAAAAACTGGGCTAAACAGAATCAAAACAAATCAAAACCTTCTAAAAGCCCGCCAAAATATTTCAAAACCCGTCAAAACTAATCAAAATATTCCAAATACCCGCCAAAACATTCCGAACACCCACCAAAAGGAATCCAAACATTCCAAAACCTGTCAACACAATAAAAACAACTCAAGAGAATACAAAACATTCTAAAACCCAACCAACACATTCCGAAAACCCGCCAAAACATCATAAAAACAAATCAAAACCAACCAAAATATTCCGAAAACCCGCCAAAATTATTTAGACCCACAAAACTCATCAAAACATTCTAAAAAGATGCCAAAACATTAGAAAACCAGCCAGAACTGATCAAAACATTCAAAAAACTTGGCAAAACATCATAAAAACAAATCAAAACCAACCAAAACATTCCAAAAACCCGACAAAATAGTTTAGAACCTGCCAAAACTGATCAAAACATTCGGAAAAGATGCCAAAATACTAGAAAACCAGTCAGAAGTGATCGAAACATTCAAAAAACCCGCCAAAATATAGTAAAAACAAAGCTAAAGAAACCAAAATATTATAAACAACCTCTAAAATATCTTAAAACCCGCCAAAACTGATCAAAACATTCTGAAAATCGGCCAACATATTAGAAAACCAGCCAGAACTGATCAAACCAAAAAAAAACCCTTGCCAAAACATAACAAAAAAAAATGAAAACCAAGCAAAACCTTCCAAATACATGCCAAAATATTTTAAACTAGACAAAACAAATCAAAACATTCCAAAACCCACAAAATAATATTAAAAAGAAATCAAAACCAACCAAAACATTCTAGAAAACCGACCAAAACATTCTGAAAACCCGCAAAATCAAAATAAAAACAAATCAAAACCAAGCAAAACATTCCAAAAACCCAACAAAATAGTTTAGAACCCGCCAAAACTGATCAAAACATTCTGAAAAGATGCCAAAATACTAGAAAACCAGTCAGAAGTGATCAAAACATTCAATAACTTGCCAAAACATAATCAAAACAAATGAAAGCAAACCCAAACATTCCAAATACCCGCCAAAATATTTTAAAACCCGCCAAAAGGAATCCAAACGTTCCACAACCTGCCAACACAATAAAAACAACACAAGAGAAAACAAAACATTCTAAAACACCACCAAAACATTCCGAAAACCCGCCAAAACATCATAAAAACAAATCAAAACAAACCAAACAATAGGAGGAACACGGCAACATATTGGCAAGCAAGAGACGGAGAGCGCGGCACCTTCTAGGAGGCCAAGAAGGAAGCCGCACAACACCTGCACTGTGTCTGCAACTTTCAAACTGCTAGAAGCTAGTGGCTTGCCACTGGCCTGCCTCTTCAATTGCCATTAGCATTCCAATGGAAGCTATTCTTGGACAACTTTGCTCTGCTTGCTGCTAGTTCTGCCCCAGCCTACCATAGAGAACCTTGCTCTTGCCTTGAGGCTCTGAGATGCCAAGAACTTGTCAACTTCAAAGGGCGGGCCGGGCTACATCTACTCAGCTGCCACAGTTTCTCCTTGCTAGACCTAGTGGGAAAGCATTTTGCTGAGATGCAGAAGGCAAGAAACGCAGCATACGGAGACGCGGAGCTGTCCCAAGTGCCGCTGCCTAGGCGTCTTTCCGCAGAAGGAGCGCCCCGGAGCGCACCGCAACCGGCACCGTCATCTCTGCGCAAAGAGCCAAAATATTTTAAAACCCGCCAAAACTAATCCAAAAATATTTTCAAACCCGCCAAAATAGAAAACCAGACAGAAGAGATCAATACATTCGAAAAAACCTGACAAAACATGATCAAGCCCACCAAAGCTAATCCAAACACACCAAAAACTGGGCTGAACAGAATCAAAACAAATCAAAACAAATTGAAACCTTCTAAAAACCCACCAAAATATTTCAAAACCCGTCAAAACTAATCAAAACATTCCGAACACCCGCCAAAACATTCCGAACACCCGCCAAAAGGAATCCAAACATTCCAAAACCTGCCAACACAATAAAAACAACTCAAGAGAATACAAAACATTCTAAAACCCAACCAAAACATTCCGAAAACCCACCAAAACATCATAAAAAAAAAATCAAAACCAACCAAAATATTCCGAAAACCCGCCAAAATAATTTAGACCCGCAAAACTCATCAAAACTTTCTGAAAAGATGCCAAAACATTAGAAAACCAGACAGAACTGATCAAAACATTGAAAAAACTAGGCAAAACATCATAAAAACAAATCAAAACCAACCAAAAAATTCCAAAAACCTGACAAAATAGTTTAGAACCTGCCAAAACTGATCAAAACATTCTGAAAAGATGCCAAAATACTAGAAAACCAGTCAGAAGTGATCGAAACTTTCAATAACTTGCCAAAACATAATCAAAACAAATGAAAGCAAACCAAAAACATTCCAAATACCCGCCAAAATATTTGAAAACCCGCCAAAAGGAATCCAAATATTCCACAACCTGCCAAGACAATAAAAACAACACAAGAGAAAACAAAACATTCTAAAACACCACCAAAACATTCCGAAAACCCACCAAAACATCATCAAAACAAATCAAAACAAACCAAACAATAGGAGGAACACGGCAACATATTGGCAAGCAAGAGACGGAGAGCGCGGCACCTTCTAGGAGGCCAAGAAGGAAGCCGCACAACACCTGCACTGTGTCTGCAACTTTCAAACTGCTAGAAGCTAGTGGCTTGCCACTGGCCTGCCTCTTCAATTGCCATTAGCATTCCAATGGAAGCTATTCTTGGACAACTTTGCTCTGCTTGCTGCTAGTTCTGCCCCAGCCTACCATAGATAACCTTGCTCTTCCCTTGAGGCTCTGAGATGCCAAGAACTTGTCAACTTCAAAGGGCGGGCCGGGCTACATCTACTCAGCTGCCACAGTTTCTCCTTGCTAGACCTAGTGGGAAAGCATTTTGCTGAGATGCAGAAGGCAAGAAACGCAGCATACGGAGACGCGGAGCTGTCCCAAGTGCCGCTGCCTAGGCGTCTTTCCGCAGAAGGAGCGCCCCGGAGCGCACCGCAACCGGCGCCGTCATCTCTGCGCAAAGAGCCAAAATATTTTCAAACCCGCCAAAACTAATCCAAAAATATTTTCAAACCCGCCAAAATAGAAAACCAGACAGAAGTCATCAATACATTCGAAAAAACCTGACAAAACATGATCAAGCCCACCAAAGCTAATCCAAACACACCAAAAACTGGGCTAAACAGAATCAAAACAAATCAAAACCTTCTAAAAGCCCGCCAAAATATTTCAAAACCCGTCAAAACTAATCAAAATATTCCAAATACCCGCCAAAACATTCCGAACACCCACCAAAAGGAATCCAAACATTCCAAAACCTGTCAACACAATAAAAACAACTCAAGAGAATACAAAACATTCTAAAACCCAACCAACACATTCCGAAAACCCGCCAAAACATCATAAAAACAAATCAAAACCAACCAAAATATTCCGAAAACCCGCCAAAATTATTTAGACCCACAAAACTCATCAAAACATTCTAAAAAGATGCCAAAACATTAGAAAACCAGACAGAACTGATCAAAACATTCAAAAAACTTGGCAAAACATCATAAAAACAAATCAAAACCAACCAAAACATTCCAAAAACCCGACAAAATAGTTTAGAACCTGCCAAAACTGATCAAAACATTCGGAAAAGATGCCAAAATACTAGAAAACCAGTCAGAAGTGATCGAAACATTCAAAAAACCCGCCAAAATATAGTAAAAACAAAGCTAAAGAAACCAAAATATTATAAACAACCTCTAAAATATCTTAAAACCCGTCAAAACTGATCAAAACATTCTGAAAATCGGCCAACATATTAGAAAACCAGCCAGAACTGATCAAACCAAAAAAAAACCCTTGCCAAAACATAACAAAAAAAAATGAAAACCAAGCAAAACCTTCCAAATACATGCCAAAATATTTTAAACTAGACAAAACAAATCAAAACATTCCAAAACCCACAAAATAATATTAAAAAGAAATCAAAACCAACCAAAACATTCTAGAAAACCGACCAAAACATTCTGAAAACCCGCAAAATCAAAATAAAAACAAATCAAAACCAAGCAAAACATTCCAAAAACCCAACAAAATAGTTTAGAACCCGCCAAAACTGATCAAAACATTCTGAAAAGATGCCAAAATACTAGAAAACCAGTCAGAAGTGATCAAAACATTCAATAACTTGCCAAAACATAATCAAAACAAATGAAAGCAAACCCAAACATTCCAAATACCCGCCAAAATATTTTAAAACCCGCCAAAAGGAATCCAAACGTTCCACAACCTGCCAACACAATAAAAACAACACAAGAGAAAACAAAACATTCTAAAACACCACCAAAACATTCCGAAAACCCGCCAAAACATCATAAAAACAAATCAAAACAAACCAAACAATAGGAGGAACACGGCAACATATTGGCAAGCAAGAGACGGAGAGCGCGGCACCTTCTAGGAGGCCAAGAAGGAAGCCGCACAACACCTGCACTGTGTCTGCAACTTTCAAACTGCTAGAAGCTAGTGGCTTGCCACTGGCCTGCCTCTTCAATTGCCATTAGCATTCCAATGGAAGGTATTCTTGGACAACTTTGCTCTGCTTGCTACTAGTTCTGCCCCAGCCTACCATAGAGAACCTTGCTCTTGCCTTGAGGCTCTGAGATGCCAAGAACTTGTCAACTTCAAAGGGCGGGCCGGGCTACATCTACTCAGCTGCCACAGTTTCTCCTTGCTAGACCTAGTGGGAAAGCATTTTGCTGAGATGCAGAAGGCAAGAAACGCAGCATACGGAGACGCGGAGCTGTCCCAAGTGCCGCTGCCTAGGCGTCTTTCCGCAGAAGGAGCGCCCCGAAGCGCACCGCAACCGGCGCCGTCATCTCTGCGCAAAGAGCCAAAATATTTTAAAACCCGCCAAAACTAATCCAAAAATATTTTCAAACCCGCCAAAATAGAAAACCAGACAGAAGAGATCAATACATTCGAAAAAACCTGACAAAACATGATCAAGCCCACCAAAGCTAATCCAAACACACCAAAAACTGGGCTAAACAGAATCAAAACAAATCAAAACAAATCGAAACCTTCTAAAAACCCACCAAAATATTTCAAAACCCGTCAAAACTAATCAAAACATTCCGAACACCCGCCAAAACATTCCGAACACCCGCCAAAAGGAATCCAAACATTCCAAAACCTGCCAACACAATAAAAACAACTCAAGAGAATACAAAACATTCTAAAACCCAACCAAAACATTCCGAAAACCCACCAAAACATCATAAAAAAAAAATCAAAACCAACCAAAATATTCCGAAAACCCGCCAAAATTATTTAGACCCGCAAAACTCATCAAAACTTTCTGAAAAGATGCCAAAACATTAGAAAACCAGACAGAACTGATCAAAACATTGAAAAAACTAGGCAAAACATCATAAAAACAAATCAAAACCAACCAAAAAATTCCAAAAACCTGACAAAATAGTTTAGAACCTGCCAAAACTGATCAAAACATTCTGAAAAGATGCCAAAATACTAGAAAACCAGTCAGAAGTGATCGAAACTTTCAATAACTTGCCAAAACATAATCAAAACAAATGAAAGCAAACCAAAAACATTCCAAATACCCGCCAAAATATTTTAAAACCCGCCAAAAGGAATCCAAACGTTCCACAACCTGCCAAGACAATAAAAACAACACAAGAGAAAACAAAACATTCTAAAACACCACCAAAACATTCCGAAAACCCACCAAAACATCATCAAAACAAATCAAAACAAACCAAACAATAGGAGGAACACGGCAACATATTGGCAAGCAAGAGACGGAGAGCGCGGCACCTTCTAGGAGGCCAAGAAGGAAGCCGCACAACACCTGCACTGTGTCTGCAACTTTCAAACTGCTAGAAGCTAGTGGCTTGCCACTGGCCTGCCTCTTCAATTGCCATTAGCATTCCAATGGAAGCTATTCTTGGACAACTTTGCTCTGCTTGCTGCTAGTTCTGCCCCAGCCTACCATAGATAACCTTGCTCTTGCCTTGAGGCTCTGAGATGCCAAGAACTTGTCAACTTCAAAGGGCGGGCCAGGCTACATCTACTCAGCTGCCACAGTTTCTCCTTGCTAGACCTAGTGGGAAAGCATTTTGCTGAGATGCAGAAGGCAAGAAACGCAGCATACGGAGACGCGGAGCTGTCCCAAGTGCCGCTGCCTAGGCGTCTTTCCGCAGAAGGAGCGCCCCGGAGCGCACCGCAACCGGCGCCGTCATCTCTGCGCAAAGAGCCAAAATATTTTAAAACCTGCCAAAACTAATCCAAAAATATTTTCAAACCCGCCAAAATAGAAAACCAGACAGAAGAGATCAATACATTCGAAAAAACCTGACAAAACATGATCAAGCCCACCAAAGCTAATCCAAACACACCAAAAACTGGGCTAAACAGAATCAAAACAAATCAAAACCTTCTAAAAGCCCGCCAAAATATTTCAAAACCCGTCAAAACTAATCAAAATATTCCAAATACCCGCCAAAACATTCCGAACACCCACCAAAAGGAATCCAAACATTCCAAAACCTGTCAACACAATAAAAACAACTCAAGAGAATACAAAACATTCTAAAACCCAACCAACACATTCCGAAAACCCGCCAAAACATCATAAAAACAAATCAAAACCAACCAAAATATTCCGAAAACCCGCCAAAATAATTTAGACCCGCAAAACTCATCAAAACATTCTAAAAAGATGCCAAAACATTAGAAAACCAGCCAGAACTGATCAAAACATTCAAAAAACTTGGCAAAACATCATAAAAACAAATCAAAACCAACCAAAACATTCCAAAAACCCGACAAAATAGTTTAGAACCTGCCAAAACTGATCAAAACATTCGGAAAAGATGCCAAAATACTAGAAAACCAGTCAGAAGTGATCGAAACATTCAAAAAACCCGCCAAAATATAGTAAAAACAAAGCTAAAGAAACCAAAATATTATAAACAACCTCTAAAATATCTTAAAACCCGCCAAAACTGATCAAAACATTCTGAAAATCGGCCAACATATTAGAAAACCAGCCAGAACTGATCAAACAAAAAAAAAACCCTTGCCAAAACATAACAAAAAAAAATGAAAACCAAGCAAAACCTTCCAAATACATGCCAAAATATTTTAAACTAGACAAAACAAATCAAAACATTCCAAAACCCACAAAATAATATTAAAAAGAAATCAAAACCAACCAAAACATTCTAGAAAACCGACCAAAACATTCTGAAAACCCGCAAAATCAAAATAAAAACAAATCAAAACCAAGCAAAACATTCCAAAAACCCAACAAAATAGTTTAGAACCCGCCAAAACTGATCAAAACATTCTGAAAAGATGCCAAAATACTAGAAAACCAGTCAGAAGTGATCAAAACATTCAATAACTTGCCAAAACATAATCAAAACAAATGAAAGCAAACCCAAACATTCCAAATACCCGCCAAAATATTTTAAAACCCGCCAAAAGGAATCCAAACGTTCCACAACCTGCCAACACAATAAAAACAACACAAGAGAAAACAAAACATTCTAAAACACCACCAAAACATTCCGAAAACCCGCCAAAACATCATAAAAACAAATCAAAACAAACCAAACAATAAGAGGAACACGGCAACATATTGGCAAGCAAGAGACGGAGAGCGCGGCACCTTCTAGGAGGCCAAGAAGGAAGCCGCACAACACCTGCACTGTGTCTGCAACTTTCAAACTGCTAGAAGCTAGTGGCTTGCCACTGGCCTGCCTCTTCAATTGCCATTAGCATTCCAATGGAAGCTATTCTTGGACAACTTTGCTCTGCTTGCTGCTAGTTCTGCCCCAGCCTACCATAGAGAACCTTGCTCTTGCCTTGAGGCTCTGAGATGCCAAGAACTTGTCAACTTCAAAGGGCGGGCCGGGCTACATCTACTCAGCTGCCACAGTTTCTCCTTGCTAGACCTAGTGGGAAAACATTTTGCTGAGATGCAGAAGGCAAGAAACGCAGCATACGGAGACGCGGAGCTGTCCCAAGTGCCGCTGCCTAGGCGTCTTTCCGCAGAAGGAGCGCCCCGGAGCGCACCGCAACCGGCACCGTCATCTCTGCGCAAAGAGCCAAAATATTTTAAAACCCGCCAAAACTAATCCAAAAATATTTTCAAACCCGCCAAAATAGAAAACCAGACAGAAGAGATCAATACATTCGAAAAAACCTGACAAAACATGATCAAGCCCACCAAAGCTAATCCAAACACACCAAAAACTGGGCTAAACAGAATCAAAACAAATCAAAACCTTCTAAAAGCCCGCCAAAATATTTCAAAACCCGTCAAAACTAATCAAAATATTCCAAATACCCGCCAAAACATTCCGAACACCCACCAAAAGGAATCCAAACATTCCAAAACCTGTCAACACAATAAAAACAACTCAAGAGAATACAAAACATTCTAAAACCCAACCAACACATTCCGAAAACCCGCCAAAACATCATAAAAACAAATCAAAACCAACCAAAATATTCCGAAAACCCGCCAAAATTATTTAGACCCGCAAAACTCATCAAAACATTCTAAAAAGATGCCAAAACATTAGAAAACCAGCCAGAACTGATCAAAACATTCAAAAAACTTGGCAAAACATCATAAAAACAAATCAAAACCAACCAAAACATTCCAAAAACCCGACAAAATAGTTTAGAACCTGCCAAAACTGATCAAAACATTCGGAAAAGATGCCAAAATACTAGAAAACCAGTCAGAAGTGATCGAAACATTCAAAAAACCCGCCAAAATATAGTAAAAACAAAGCTAAAGAAACCAAAATATTATAAACAACCTCTAAAATATCTTAAAACCCGCCAAAACTGATCAAAACATTCTGAAAATCGGCCAACATATTAGAAAACCAACCAGAACTGATCAAACCAAAAAAAAACCCTTGCCAAAACATAACAAAAAAAAATGAAAACCAAGCAAAACCTTCCAAATACATGCCAAAATATTTTAAACTAGACAAAACAAATCAAAACATTCCAAAACCCACAAAATAATATTAAAAAGAAATCAAAACCAACCAAAACATTCTAGAAAACCGACCAAAACATTCTGAAAACCCGCAAAATCAAAATAAAAACAAATCAAAACCAAGCAAAACATTCCAAAAACCCAACAAAATAGTTTAGAACCCGCCAAAACTGATCAAAACATTCTGAAAAGATGCCAAAATACTAGAAAACCAGTCAGAAGTGATCAAAACATTCAATAACTTGCCAAAACATAATCAAAACAAATGAAAGCAAACCCAAACATTCCAAATACCCGCCAAAATATTTTAAAACCCGCCAAAAGGAATCCAAACGTTCCACAACCTGCCAACACAATAAAAACAACACAAGAGAAAACAAAACATTCTAAAACACCACCAAAACATTCCGAAAACCCGCCAAAACATCATAAAAACAAATCAAAACAAACCAAACAATAAGAGGAACACGGCAACATATTGGCAAGCAAGAGACGGAGAGCGCGGCACCTTCTAGGAGGCCAAGAAGGAAGCCGCACAACACCTGCACTGTGTCTGCAACTTTCAAACTGCTAGAAGCTAGTGGCTTGCCACTGGCCTGCCTCTTCAATTGCCATTAGCATTCCAATGGAAGCTATTCTTGGACAACTTTGCTCTGCTTGCTGCTAGTTCTGCCCCAGCCTACCATAGATAACCTTGCTCTTGCCTTGAGGCTCTGAGATGCCAAGAACTTGTCAACTTCAAAGGGCGGGCCAGGCTACATCTACTCAGCTGCCACAGTTTCTCCTTGCTAGACCTAGTGGGAAAGCATTTTGCTGAGATGCAGAAGGCAAGAAACGCAGCATACGGAGACGCGGAGCTGTCCCAAGTGCCGCTGCCTAGGCGTCTTTCCGCAGAAGGAGCGCCCCGGAGCGCACCGCAACCGGCGCCGTCATCTCTGCGCAAAGAGCCAAAATATTTTAAAACCTGCCAAAACTAATCCAAAAATATTTTCAAACCCGCCAAAATAGAAAACCAGACAGAAGAGATCAATACATTCGAAAAAACCTGACAAAACATGATCAAGCCCACCAAAGCTAATCCAAACACACCAAAAACTGGGCTAAACAGAATCAAAACAAATCAAAACAAATCAAAACCTTCTAAAAACCCACCAAAATATTTCAAAACCCGTCAAAACTAATCAAAACATTCCGAACACCCGCCAAAACATTCCGAACACCCGCCAAAAGGAATCCAAACATTCCAAAACCTGCCAACACAATAAAAACAACTCAAGAGAATACAAAACATTCTAAAACCCAACCAAAACATTCCGAAAACCCACCAAAACATCATAAAAACAAATCAAAACCAACCAAAATATTCCGAAAACCCGCCAAAATAATTTAGACCCGCAAAACTCATCAAAACTTTCTGAAAAGATGCCAAAACATTAGAAAACCAGACAGAACTGATCAAAACATTGAAAAAACTAGGCAAAACATCATAAAAACAAATCAAAACCAACCAAAAAATTCCAAAAACCTGACAAAATAGTTTAGAACCTGCCAAAACTGATCAAAACATTCTGAAAAGATGCCAAAATACTAGAAAACCAGTCAGAAGTGATCGAAACTTTCAATAACTTGCCAAAACATAATCAAAACAAATGAAAGCAAACCAAAAACATTCCAAATACCCGCCAAAATATTTGAAAACCCGCCAAAAGGAATCCAAATATTCCACAACCTGCCAAGACAATAAAAACAACACAAGAGAAAACAAAACATTCTAAAACACCACCAAAACATTCCGAAAACCCACCAAAACATCATCAAAACAAATCAAAACAAACCAAACAATAGGAGGAACACGGCAACATATTGGCAAGCAAGAGACGGAGAGCGCGGCACCTTCTAGGAGGCCAAGAAGGAAGCCGCACAACACCTGCACTGTGTCTGCAACTTTCAAACTGCTAGAAGCTAGTGGCTTGCCACTGGCCTGCCTCTTCAATTGCCATTAGCATTCCAATGGAAGCTATTCTTGGACAACTTTGCTCTGCTTGCTGCTAGTTCTGCCCCAGCCTACCATAGAGAACCTTGCTCTTGCCTTGAGGCTCTGAGATGCCAAGAACTTGTCAACTTCAAAGGGCGGGCCGGGCTACATCTACTCAGCTGCCACAGTTTCTCCTTGCTAGACCTAGTGGGAAAGCATTTTGCCGAGATGCAGAAGGCAAGAAACGCAGCATACGGAGACGCGGAGCTGTCCCAAGTGCCGCTGCCTAGGCGTCTTTCCGCAGAAGGAGCGCCCCGGAGCGCACCGCAACCGGCGCCGTCATCTCTGCGCAAAGAGCCAAAATATTTTAAAACCTGCCAAAACTAATCCAAAAATATTTTCAAACCCGCCAAAATAGAAAACCAGACAGAAGAGATCAATACATTCGAAAAAACCTGACAAAACATGATCAAGCCCACCAAAGCTAATCCAAACACACCAAAAACTGGGCTAAACAGAATCAAAACAAATCAAAACCTTCTAAAAGCCCGCCAAAATATTTCAAAACCCGTCAAAACTAATCAAAATATTCCAAATACCCGCCAAAACATTCCGAACACCCACCAAAAGGAATCCAAACATTCCAAAACCTGTCAACACAATAAAAACAACTCAAGAGAATACAAAACATTCTAAAACCCAACCAACACATTCCGAAAACCCGCCAAAACATCATAAAAACAAATCAAAACCAACCAAAATATTCCGAAAACCCGCCAAAATTATTTAGACCCACAAAACTCATCAAAACATTCTAAAAAGATGCCAAAACATTAGAAAACCAGACAGAACTGATCAAAACATTCAAAAAACTTGGCAAAACATCATAAAAACAAATCAAAACCAACCAAAACATTCCAAAAACCCGACAAAATAGTTTAGAACCTGCCAAAACTGATCAAAACATTCGGAAAAGATGCCAAAATACTAGAAAACCAGTCAGAAGTGATCGAAACATTCAAAAAACCCGCCAAAATATAGTAAAAACAAAGCTAAAGAAACCAAAATATTATAAACAACCTCTAAAATATCTTAAAACCCGCCAAAACTGATCAAAACATTCTGAAAATCGGCCAACATATTAGAAAACCAGCCAGAACTGATCAAACAAAAAAAAAACCCTTGCCAAAACATAACAAAAAAAAATGAAAACCAAGCAAAACCTTCCAAATACATGCCAAAATATTTTAAACTAGACAAAACAAATCAAAACATTCCAAAACCCACAAAATAATATTAAAAAGAAATCAAAACCAACCAAAACATTCTAGAAAACCGACCAAAACATTCTGAAAACCCGCAAAATCAAAATAAAAACAAATCAAAACCAAGCAAAACATTCCAAAAACCCAACAAAATAGTTTAGAACCCGCCAAAACTGATCAAAACATTCTGAAAAGATGCCAAAATACTAGAAAACCAGTCAGAAGTGATCAAAACATTCAATAACTTGCCAAAACATAATCAAAACAAATGAAAGCAAACCCAAACATTCCAAATACCCGCCAAAATATTTTAAAACCCGCCAAAAGGAATCCAAACGTTCCACAACCTGCCAACACAATAAAAACAACACAAGAGAAAACAAAACATTCTAAAACACCACCAAAACATTCCGAAAACCCGCCAAAACATCATAAAAACAAATCAAAACAAACCAAACAATAAGAGGAACACGGCAACATATTGGCAAGCAAGAGACGGAGAGCGCGGCACCTTCTAGGAGGCCAAGAAGGAAGCCGCACAACACCTGCACTGTGTCTGCAACTTTCAAACTGCTAGAAGCTAGTGGCTTGCCACTGGCCTGCCTCTTCAATTGCCATTAGCATTCCAATGGAAGCTATTCTTGGACAACTTTGCTCTGCTTGCTGCTAGTTCTGCCCCAGCCTACCATAGAGAACCTTGCTCTTGCCTTGAGGCTCTGAGATGCCACGAACTTGTCAACTTCAAAGGGCGGGCCGGGCTACATCTACTCAGCTGCCACAGTTTCTCCTTGCTAGACCTAGTGGGAAAGCATTTTGCTGAGATGCAGAAGGCAAGAAACGCAGCATACGGAGACGCGGAGCTGTCCCAAGTGCCGCTGCCTAGGCGTCTTTCCGCAGAAGGAGCGCCCCGGAGCGCACCGCAACCGGCGCCGTCATCTCTGCGCAAAGAGCCAAAATATTTTCAAACCCGCCAAAACTAATCCAAAAATATTTTCAAACCCGCCAAAATAGAAAACCAGACAGAAGAGATCAATACATTCGAAAAAACCTGACAAAACATGATCAAGCCCACCAAAGCTAATCCAAACACACCAAAAACTGGGCTAAACAGAATCAAAACAAATCAAAACCTTCTAAAAGCCCGCCAAAATATTTCAAAACCCGTCAAAACTAATCAAAATATTCCAAATACCCGCCAAAACATTCCGAACACCCACCAAAAGGAATCCAAACATTCCAAAACCTGTCAACACAATAAAAACAACTCAAGAGAATACAAAACATTCTAAAACCCAACCAACACATTCCGAAAACCCGCCAAAACATCATAAAAACAAATCAAAACCAACCAAAATATTCCGAAAACCCGCCAAAATTATTTAGACCCGCAAAACTCATCAAAACATTCTAAAAAGATGCCAAAACATTAGAAAACCAGCCAGAACTGATCAAAACATTCAAAAAACTTGGCAAAACATCATAAAAACAAATCAAAACCAACCAAAACATTCCAAAAACCCGACAAAATAGTTTAGAACCTGCCAAAACTGATCAAAACATTCGGAAAAGATGCCAAAATACTAGAAAATCAGTCAGAAGTGATCGAAACATTCAAAAAACCCGCCAAAATATAGTAAAAACAAAGCTAAAGAAACCAAAATATTATAAACCACCTCTAAAATATCTTAAAACCCGCCAAAACTGATCAAAACATTCTGAAAATCGGCCAACATATTAGAAAACCAGCCAGAACTGATCAAACCAAAAAAAAACCCTTGCCACAACATAACAAAAAAAAATGAAAACCAAGCAAAACCTTCCAAATACATGCCAAAATATTTTAAACTAGACAAAACAAATCAAAACATTCCAAAACCCACAAAATAATATTAAAAAGAAATCAAAACCAACCAAAACATTCTAGAAAACCGACCAAAACATTCTGAAAACCCGCAAAATCAAAATAAAAACAAATCAAAACCAAGCAAAACATTCCAAAAACCCAACAAAATAGTTTAGAACCCGCCAAAACTGATCAAAACATTCTGAAAAGATGCCAAAATACTAGAAAACCAGTCAGAAGTGATCAAAACATTCAATAACTTGCCAAAACATAATCAAAACAAATGAAAGCAAACCCAAACATTCCAAATACCCGCCAAAATATTTTAAAACCCGCCAAAAGGAATCCAAACGTTCCACAACCTGCCAACACAATAAAAACAACACAAGAGAAAACAAAACATTCTAAAACACCACCAAAACATTCCGAAAACCCGCCAAAACATCATAAAAACAAATCAAAACAAACCAAACAATAAGAGGAACACGGCAACATATTGGCAAGCAAGAGACGGAGAGCGCGGCACCTTCTAGGAGGCCAAGAAGGAAGCCGCACAACACCTGCACTGTGTCTGCAACTTTCAAACTGCTAGAAGCTAGTGGCTTGCCACTGGCCTGCCTCTTCAATTGCCATTAGCATTCCAATGGAAGCTATTCTTGGACAACTTTGCTCTGCTTGCTGCTAGTTCTGCCCCAGCCTACCATAGAGAACCTTGCTCTTGCCTTGAGGCTCTGAGATGCCAAGAACTTGTCAACTTCAAAGGGCGGGCCGGGCTACATCTACTCAGCTGCCACAGTTTCTCCTTGCTAGACCTAGTGGGAAAGCATTTTGCTGAGATGCAGAAGGCAAGAAACGCAGCATACGGAGACGCGGAGCTGTCCCAAGTGCCGCTGCCTAGGCGTCTTTCCGCAGAAGGAGCGCCCCGGAGCGCACCGCAACCGGCGCCGTCATCTCTGCGCAAAGAGCCAAAATATTTTAAAACCCGCCAAAACTAATCCAAAAATATTTTCAAACCCGCCAAAATAGAAAACCAGACAGAAGAGATCAATACATTCGAAAAAACCTGACAAAACATGATCAAGCCCACCAAAGCTAATCCAAACACACCAAAAACTGGGCTAAACAGAATCAAAACAAATCAAAACAAATCAAAACCTTCTAAAAACCCACCAAAATATTTCAAAACCCGTCAAAACTAATCAAAACATTCCGAACACCCGCCAAAACATTCCGAACACCCGCCAAAAGGAATCCAAACATTCCAAAACCTGCCAACACAATAAAAACAACTCAAGAGAATACAAAACATTCTAAAACCCAACCAAAACATTCCGAAAACCCACCAAAACATCATAAAAACAAATCAAAACCAACCAAAATATTCCGAAAACCCGCCAAAATAATTTAGACCCGCAAAACTCATCAAAACTTTCTGAAAAGATGCCAAAACATTAGAAAACCAGACAGAACTGATCAAAACATTGAAAAAACTAGGCAAAACATCATAAAAACAAATCAAAACCAACCAAAAAATTCCAAAAACCTGACAAAATAGTTTAGAACCTGCCAAAACTGATCAAAACATTCTGAAAAGATGCCAAAATACTAGAAAACCAGTCAGAAGTGATCGAAACTTTCAATAACTTGCCAAAACATAATCAAAACAAATGAAAGCAAACCAAAAACATTCCAAATACCCGCCAAAATATTTGAAAACCCGCCAAAAGGAATCCAAATATTCCACAACCTGCCAAGACAATAAAAACAACACAAGAGAAAACAAAACATTCTAAAACACCACCAAAACATTCCAAAAACCCACCAAAACATCATCAAAACAAATCAAAACAAACCAAACAATAGGAGGAACACGGCAACATATTGGCAAGCAAGAGACGGAGAGCGCGGCACCTTCTAGGAGGCCAAGAAGGAAGCCGCACAACACCTGCACTGTGTCTGCAACTTTCAAACTGCTAGAAGCTAGTGGCTTGCCACTGGCCTGCCTCTTCAATTGCCATTAGCATTCCAATGGAAGCTATTCTTGGACAACTTTGCTCTGCTTGCTGCTAGTTCTGCCCCAGCCTACCATAGAGAACCTTGCTCTTGCCTTGAGGCTCTGAGATGCCAAGAACTTGTCAACTTCAAAGGGCGGGCCGGGCTACATCTACTCAGCTGCCACAGTTTCTCCTTGCTAGACCTAGTGGGAAAGCATTTTGCTGAGATGCAGAAGGCAAGAAACGCAGCATACGGAGACGCGGAGCTGTCCCAAGTGCCGCTGCCTAGGCGTCTTTCCGCAGAAGGAGCGCCCCGGAGCGCACCGCAACCGGCGCCGTCATCTCTGCGCAAAGAGCCAAAATATTTTAAAACCCGCCAAAACTAATCCAAAAATATTTTCAAACCCGCCAAAATAGAAAACCAGACAGAAGAGATCAATACATTCGAAAAAACCTGACAAAACATGATCAAGCCCACCAAAGCTAATCCAAACACACCAAAAACTGGGCTAAACAGAATCAAAACAAATCAAAACCTTCTAAAAGCCCGCCAAAATATTTCAAAACCCGTCAAAACTAATCAAAATATTCCAAATACCCGCCAAAACATTCCGAACACCCACCAAAAGGAATCCAAACATTCCAAAACCTGTCAACACAATAAAAACAACTCAAGAGAATACAAAACATTCTAAAACCCAACCAACACATTCCGAAAACCCGCCAAAACATCATAAAAACAAATCAAAACCAACCAAAATATTCCGAAAACCCGCCAAAATTATTTAGACCCACAAAACTCATCAAAACATTCTAAAAAGATGCCAAAACATTAGAAAACCAGCCAGAACTGATCAAAACATTCAAAAAACTTGGCAAAACATCATAAAAACAAATCAAAACCAACCAAAACATTCCAAAAACCCGACAAAATAGTTTAGAACCTGCCAAAACTGATCAAAACATTCGGAAAAGATGCCAAAATACTAGAAAACCAGTCAGAAGTGATCGAAACATTCAAAAAACCCGCCAAAATATAGTAAAAACAAAGCTAAAGAAACCAAAATATTATAAACAACCTCTAAAATATCTTAAAACCCGCCAAAACTGATCAAAACATTCTGAAAATCGGCCAACATATTAGAAAACCAGCCAGAACTGATCAAACCAAAAAAAAACCCTTGCCACAACATAACAAAAAAAAATGAAAACCAAGCAAAACCTTCCAAATACATGCCAAAATATTTTAAACTAGACAAAACAAATCAAAACATTCCAAAACCCACAAAATAATATTAAAAAGAAATCAAAACCAACCAAAACATTCTAGAAAACCGACCAAAACATTCTGAAAACCCGCAAAATCAAAATAAAAACAAATCAAAACCAAGCAAAACATTCCAAAAACCCAACAAAATAGTTTAGAACCCGCCAAAACTGATCAAAACATTCTGAAAAGATGCCAAAATACTAGAAAACCAGTCAGAAGTGATCAAAACATTCAATAACTTGCCAAAACATAATCAAAACAAATGAAAGCAAACCCAAACATTCCAAATACCCGCCAAAATATTTTAAAACCCGCCAAAAGGAATCCAAACGTTCCACAACCTGCCAACACAATAAAAACAACACAAGAGAAAACAAAACATTCTAAAACACCACCAAAACATTCCGAAAACCCGCCAAAACATCATAAAAACAAATCAAAACAAACCAAACAATAAGAGGAACACGGCAACATATTGGCAAGCAAGAGACGGAGAGCGCGGCACCTTCTAGGAGGCCAAGAAGGAAGCCGCACAACACCTGCACTGTGTCTGCAACTTTCAAACTGCTAGAAGCTAGTGGCTTGCCACTGGCCTGCCTCTTCAATTGCCATTAGCATTCCAATGGAAGCTATTCTTGGACAACTTTGCTCTGCTTGCTGCTAGTTCTGCCCCAGCCTACCATAGAGAACCTTGCTCTTGCCTTGAGGCTCTGAGATGCCACGAACTTGTCAACTTCAAAGGGCGGGCCGGGCTACATCTACTCAGCTGCCACAGTTTCTCCTTGCTAGACCTAGTGGGAAAGCATTTTGCTGAGATGCAGAAGGCAAGAAACGCAGCATACGGAGACGCGGAGCTGTCCCAAGTGCCGCTGCCTAGGCGTCTTTCCGCAGAAGGAGCGCCCCGGAGCGCACCGCAACCGGCGCCGTCATCTCTGCGCAAAGAGCCAAAATATTTTCAAACCCGCCAAAACTAATCCAAAAATATTTTCAAACCCGCCAAAATAGAAAACCAGACAGAAGAGATCAATACATTCGAAAAAACCTGACAAAACATGATCAAGCCCACCAAAGCTAATCCAAACACACCAAAAACTGGGCTAAACAGAATCAAAACAAATCAAAACCTTCTAAAAGCCCGCCAAAATATTTCAAAACCCGTCAAAACTAATCAAAATATTCCAAATACCCGCCAAAACATTCCGAACACCCACCAAAAGGAATCCAAACATTCCAAAACCTGTCAACACAATAAAAACAACTCAAGAGAATACAAAACATTCTAAAACCCAACCAACACATTCCGAAAACCCGCCAAAACATCATAAAAACAAATCAAAACCAACCAAAATATTCCGAAAACCCGCCAAAATTATTTAGACCCGCAAAACTCATCAAAACATTCTAAAAAGATGCCAAAACATTAGAAAACCAGCCAGAACTGATCAAAACATTCAAAAAACTTGGCAAAACATCATAAAAACAAATCAAAACCAACCAAAACATTCCAAAAACCCGACAAAATAGTTTAGAACCTGCCAAAACTGATCAAAACATTCGGAAAAGATGCCAAAATACTAGAAAACCAGTCAGAAGTGATCGAAACATTCAAAAAACCCGCCAAAATATAGTAAAAACAAAGCTAAAGAAACCAAAATATTATAAACAACCTCTAAAATATCTTAAAACCCGCCAAAACTGATCAAAACATTCTGAAAATCGGCCAACATATTAGAAAACCAGCCAGAACTGATCAAACCAAAAAAAAACCCTTGCCACAACATAACAAAAAAAAATGAAAACCAAGCAAAACCTTCCAAATACATGCCAAAATATTTTAAACTAGACAAAACAAATCAAAACATTCCAAAACCCACAAAATAATATTAAAAAGAAATCAAAACCAACCAAAACATTCTAGAAAACCGACCAAAACATTCTGAAAACCCGCAAAATCAAAATAAAAACAAATCAAAACCAAGCAAAACATTCCAAAAACCCAACAAAATAGTTTAGAACCCGCCAAAACTGATCAAAACATTCTGAAAAGATGCCAAAATACTAGAAAACCAGTCAGAAGTGATCAAAACATTCAATAACTTGCCAAAACATAATCAAAACAAATGAAAGCAAACCCAAACATTCCAAATACCCGCCAAAATATTTTAAAACCCGCCAAAAGGAATCCAAACGTTCCACAACCTGCCAACACAATAAAAACAACACAAGAGAAAACAAAACATTCTAAAACACCACCAAAACATTCCGAAAACCCGCCAAAACATCATCAAAACAAATCAAAACAAACCAAACAATAAGAGGAACACGGCAACATATTGGCAAGCAAGAGACGGAGAGCGCGGCACCTTCTAGGAGGCCAAGAAGGAAGCCGCACAACACCTGCACTGTGTCTGCAACTTTCAAACTGCTAGAAGCTAGTGGCTTGCCACTGGCCTGCCTCTTCAATTGCCATTAGCATTCCAATGGAAGCTATTCTTGGACAACTTTGCTCTGCTTGCTGCTAGTTCTGCCCCAGCCTACCATAGAGAACCTTGCTCTTGCCTTGAGGCTCTGAGATGCCACGAACTTGTCAACTTCAAAGGGCGGGCCGGGCTACATCTACTCAGCTGCCACAGTTTCTCCTTGCTAGACCTAGTGGGAAAGCATTTTGCTGAGATGCAGAAGGCAAGAAACGCAGCATACGGAGACGCGGAGCTGTCCCAAGTGCCGCTGCCTAGGCGTCTTTCCGCAGAAGGAGCGCCCCGGAGCGCACCGCAACCGGCGCCGTCATCTCTGCGCAAAGAGCCAAAATATTTTCAAACCCGCCAAAACTAATCCAAAAATATTTTCAAACCCGCCAAAATAGAAAACCAGACAGAAGAGATCAATACATTCGAAAAAACCTGACAAAACATGATCAAGCCCACCAAAGCTAATCCAAACACACCAAAAACTGGGCTAAACAGAATCAAAACAAATCAAAACCTTCTAAAAGCCCGCCAAAATATTTCAAAACCCGTCAAAACTAATCAAAATATTCCAAATACCCGCCAAAACATTCCGAACACCCACCAAAAGGAATCCAAACATTCCAAAACCTGTCAACACAATAAAAACAACTCAAGAGAATACAAAACATTCTAAAACCCAACCAACACATTCCGAAAACCCGCCAAAACATCATAAAAACAAATCAAAACCAACCAAAATATTCCGAAAACCCGCCAAAATTATTTAGACCCGCAAAACTCATCAAAACATTCTAAAAAGATGCCAAAACATTAGAAAACCAGCCAGAACTGATCAAAACATTCAAAAAACTTGGCAAAACATCATAAAAACAAATCAAAACCAACCAAAACATTCCAAAAACCCGACAAAATAGTTTAGAACCTGCCAAAACTGATCAAAACATTCGGAAAAGATGCCAAAATACTAGAAAATCAGTCAGAAGTGATCGAAACATTCAAAAAACCCGCCAAAATATAGTAAAAACAAAGCTAAAGAAACCAAAATATTATAAACCACCTCTAAAATATCTTAAAACCCGCCAAAACTGATCAAAACATTCTGAAAATCGGCCAACATATTAGAAAACCAGCCAGAACTGATCAAACCAAAAAAAAACCCTTGCCACAACATAACAAAAAAAAATGAAAACCAAGCAAAACCTTCCAAATACATGCCAAAATATTTTAAACTAGACAAAACAAATCAAAACATTCCAAAACCCACAAAATAATATTAAAAAGAAATCAAAACCAACCAAAACATTCTAGAAAACCGACCAAAACATTCTGAAAACCCGCAAAATCAAAATAAAAACAAATCAAAACCAAGCAAAACATTCCAAAAACCCAACAAAATAGTTTAGAACCCGCCAAAACTGATCAAAACATTCTGAAAAGATGCCAAAATACTAGAAAACCAGTCAGAAGTGATCAAAACATTCAATAACTTGCCAAAACATAATCAAAACAAATGAAAGCAAACCCAAACATTCCAAATACCCGCCAAAATATTTTAAAACCCGCCAAAAGGAATCCAAACGTTCCACAACCTGCCAACACAATAAAAACAACACAAGAGAAAACAAAACATTCTAAAACACCACCAAAACATTCCGAAAACCCGCCAAAACATCATAAAAACAAATCAAAACAAACCAAACAATAAGAGGAACACGGCAACATATTGGCAAGCAAGAGACGGAGAGCGCGGCACCTTCTAGGAGGCCAAGAAGGAAGCCGCACAACACCTGCACTGTGTCTGCAACTTTCAAACTGCTAGAAGCTAGTGGCTTGCCACTGGCCTGCCTCTTCAATTGCCATTAGCATTCCAATGGAAGCTATTCTTGGACAACTTTGCTCTGCTTGCTGCTAGTTCTGCCCCAGCCTACCATAGAGAACCTTGCTCTTGCCTTGAGGCTCTGAGATGCCACGAACTTGTCAACTTCAAAGGGCGGGCCGGGCTACATCTACTCAGCTGCCACAGTTTCTCCTTGCTAGACCTAGTGGGAAAGCATTTTGCTGAGATGCAGAAGGCAAGAAACGCAGCATACGGAGACGCGGAGCTGTCCCAAGTGCCGCTGCCTAGGCGTCTTTCCGCAGAAGGAGCGCCCCGGAGCGCACCGCAACCGGCGCCGTCATCTCTGCGCAAAGAGCCAAAATATTTTCAAACCCGCCAAAACTAATCCAAAAATATTTTCAAACCCGCCAAAATAGAAAACCAGACAGAAGAGATCAATACATTCGAAAAAACCTGACAAAACATGATCAAGCCCACCAAAGCTAATCCAAACACACCAAAAACTGGGCTAAACAGAATCAAAACAAATCAAAACCTTCTAAAAGCCCGCCAAAATATTTCAAAACCCGTCAAAACTAATCAAAATATTCCAAATACCCGCCAAAACATTCCGAACACCCACCAAAAGGAATCCAAACATTCCAAAACCTGTCAACACAATAAAAACAACTCAAGAGAATACAAAACATTCTAAAACCCAACCAACACATTCCGAAAACCCGCCAAAACATCATAAAAACAAATCAAAACCAACCAAAATATTCCGAAAACCCGCCAAAATTATTTAGACCCGCAAAACTCATCAAAACATTCTAAAAAGATGCCAAAACATTAGAAAACCAGCCAGAACTGATCAAAACATTCAAAAAACTTGGCAAAACATCATAAAAACAAATCAAAACCAACCAAAACATTCCAAAAACCCGACAAAATAGTTTAGAACCTGCCAAAACTGATCAAAACATTCGGAAAAGATGCCAAAATACTAGAAAATCAGTCAGAAGTGATCGAAACATTCAAAAAACCCGCCAAAATATAGTAAAAACAAAGCTAAAGAAACCAAAATATTATAAACCACCTCTAAAATATCTTAAAACCCGCCAAAACTGATCAAAACATTCTGAAAATCGGCCAACATATTAGAAAACCAGCCAGAACTGATCAAACCAAAAAAAAACCCTTGCCACAACATAACAAAAAAAAATGAAAACCAAGCAAAACCTTCCAAATACATGCCAAAATATTTTAAACTAGACAAAACAAATCAAAACATTCCAAAACCCACAAAATAATATTAAAAAGAAATCAAAACCAACCAAAACATTCTAGAAAACCGACCAAAACATTCTGAAAACCCGCAAAATCAAAATAAAAACAAATCAAAACCAAGCAAAACATTCCAAAAACCCAACAAAATAGTTTAGAACCCGCCAAAACTGATCAAAACATTCTGAAAAGATGCCAAAATACTAGAAAACCAGTCAGAAGTGATCAAAACATTCAATAACTTGCCAAAACATAATCAAAACAAATGAAAGCAAACCCAAACATTCCAAATACCCGCCAAAATATTTTAAAACCCGCCAAAAGGAATCCAAACGTTCCACAACCTGCCAACACAATAAAAACAACACAAGAGAAAACAAAACATTCTAAAACACCACCAAAACATTCCGAAAACCCGCCAAAACATCATAAAAACAAATCAAAACAAACCAAACAATAAGAGGAACACGGCAACATATTGGCAAGCAAGAGACGGAGAGCGCGGCACCTTCTAGGAGGCCAAGAAGGAAGCCGCACAACACCTGCACTGTGTCTGCAACTTTCAAACTGCTAGAAGCTAGTGGCTTGCCACTGGCCTGCCTCTTCAATTGCCATTAGCATTCCAATGGAAGCTATTCTTGGACAACTTTGCTCTGCTTGCTGCTAGTTCTGCCCCAGCCTACCATAGAGAACCTTGCTCTTGCCTTGAGGCTCTGAGATGCCAAGAACTTGTCAACTTCAAAGGGCGGGCCGGGCTACATCTACTCAGCTGCCACAGTTTCTCCTTGCTAGACCTAGTGGGAAAGCATTTTGCTGAGATGCAGAAGGCAAGAAACGCAGCATACGGAGACGCGGAGCTGTCCCAAGTGCCGCTGCCTAGGCGTCTTTCCGCAGAAGGAGCGCCCCGGAGCGCACCGCAACCGGCGCCGTCATCTCTGCGCAAAGAGCCAAAATATTTTAAAACCCGCCAAAACTAATCCAAAAATATTTTCAAACCCGCCAAAATAGAAAACCAGACAGAAGAGATCAATACATTCGAAAAAACCTGACAAAACATGATCAAGCCCACCAAAGCTAATCCAAACACACCAAAAACTGGGCTAAACAGAATCAAAACAAATCAAAACAAATCAAAACCTTCTAAAAACCCACCAAAATATTTCAAAACCCGTCAAAACTAATCAAAACATTCCGAACACCCGCCAAAACATTCCGAACACCCGCCAAAAGGAATCCAAACATTCCAAAACCTGCCAACACAATAAAAACAACTCAAGAGAATACAAAACATTCTAAAACCCAACCAAAACATTCCGAAAACCCACCAAAACATCATAAAAACAAATCAAAACCAACCAAAATATTCCGAAAACCCGCCAAAATAATTTAGACCCGCAAAACTCATCAAAACTTTCTGAAAAGATGCCAAAACATTAGAAAACCAGACAGAACTGATCAAAACATTGAAAAAACTAGGCAAAACATCATAAAAACAAATCAAAACCAACCAAAAAATTCC
The DNA here is from genome assembly GCF_036417665.1 of Passer domesticus. Classification (NCBI taxonomy): domain Eukaryota; kingdom Metazoa; phylum Chordata; class Aves; order Passeriformes; family Passeridae; genus Passer; species Passer domesticus. Next base: position 66,331,234 of record NC_087478.1, read on the forward strand.
AAAAACCTGACAAAATAGTTTAGAACCTGCCAAAACTGATCAAAACATTCTGAAAAGATGCCAAAATACTAGAAAACCAGTCAGAAGTGATCGAAACTTTCAATAACTTGCCAAAACATAATCAAAACAAATGAAAGCAAACCAAAAACATTCCAAATACCCGCCAAAATATTTGAAAACCCGCCAAAAGGAATCCAAATATTCCACAACCTGCCAAGACAATAAAAACAACACAAGAGAAAACAAAACATTCTAAAACACCACCAAAACATTCCGAAAACCCACCAAAACATCATCAAAACAAATCAAAACAAACCAAACAATAGGAGGAACACGGCAACATATTGGCAAGCAAGAGACGGAGAGCGCGGCACCTTCTAGGAGGCCAAGAAGGAAGCCGCACAACACCTGCACTGTGTCTGCAACTTTCAAACTGCTAGAAGCTAGTGGCTTGCCACTGGCCTGCCTCTTCAATTGCCATTAGCATTCCAATGGAAGCTATTCTTGGACAACTTTGCTCTGCTTGCTGCTAGTTCTGCCCCAGCCTACCATAGAGAACCTTGCTCTTGCCTTGAGGCTCTGAGATGCCAAGAACTTGTCAACTTCAAAGGGCGGGCCGGGCTACATCTACTCAGCTGCCACAGTTTCTCCTTGCTAGACCTAGTGGGAAAGCATTTTGCCGAGATGCAGAAGGCAAGAAACGCAGCATACGGAGACGCGGAGCTGTCCCAAGTGCCGCTGCCTAGGCGTCTTTCCGCAGAAGGAGCGCCCCGGAGCGCACCGCAACCGGCGCCGTCATCTCTGCGCAAAGAGCCAAAATATTTTAAAACCCGCCAAAACTAATCCAAAAATATTTTCAAACCCGCCAAAATAGAAAACCAGACAGAAGAGATCAATACATTCGAAAAAACCTGACAAAACATGATCAAGCCCACCAAAGCTAATCCAAACACACCAAAAACTGGGCTAAACAGAATCAAAACAAATCAAAACCTTCTAAAAGCCCGCCAAAATATTTCAAAACCCGTCAAAACTAATCAAAATATTCCAAATACCCGCCAAAACATTCCGAACACCCACCAAAAGGAATCCAAACATTCCAAAACCTGTCAACACAATAAAAACAACTCAAGAGAATACAAAACATTCTAAAACCCAACCAACACATTCCGAAAACCCGCCAAAACATCATAAAAACAAATCAAAACCAACCAAAATATTCCGAAAACCCGCCAAAATTATTTAGACCCACAAAACTCATCAAAACATTCTAAAAAGATGCCAAAACATTAGAAAACCAGACAGAACTGATCAAAACATTCAAAAAACTTGGCAAAACATCATAAAAACAAATCAAAACCAACCAAAACATTCCAAAAACCCGACAAAATAGTTTAGAACCTGCCAAAACTGATCAAAACATTCGGAAAAGATGCCAAAATACTAGAAAACCAGTCAGAAGTGATCGAAACATTCAAAAAACCCGCCAAAATATAGTAAAAACAAAGCTAAAGAAACCAAAATATTATAAACAACCTCTAAAATATCTTAAAACCCGCCAAAACTGATCAAAACATTCTGAAAATCGGCCAACATATTAGAAAACCAGCCAGAACTGATCAAACAAAAAAAAAACCCTTGCCACAACATAACAAAAAAAAATGAAAACCAAGCAAAACCTTCCAAATACATGCCAAAATATTTTAAACTAGACAAAACAAATCAAAACATTCCAAAACCCACAAAATAATATTAAAAAGAAATCAAAACCAACCAAAACATTCTAGAAAACCGACCAAAACATTCTGAAAACCCGCAAAATCAAAATAAAAACAAATCAAAACCAAGCAAAACATTCCAAAAACCCAACAAAATAGTTTAGAACCCGCCAAAACTGATCAAAACATTCTGAAAAGATGCCAAAATACTAGAAAACCAGTCAGAAGTGATCAAAACATTCAATAACTTGCCAAAACATAATCAAAACAAATGAAAGCAAACCCAAACATTCCAAATACCCGCCAAAATATTTTAAAACCCGCCAAAAGGAATCCAAACGTTCCACAACCTGCCAACACAATAAAAACAACACAAGAGAAAACAAAACATTCTAAAACACCACCAAAACATTCCGAAAACCCGCCAAAACATCATAAAAACAAATCAAAACAAACCAAACAATAAGAGGAACACGGCAACATATTGGCAAGCAAGAGACGGAGAGCGCGGCACCTTCTAGGAGGCCAAGAAGGAAGCCGCACAACACCTGCACTGTGTCTGCAACTTTCAAACTGCTAGAAGCTAGTGGCTTGCCACTGGCCTGCCTCTTCAATTGCCATTAGCATTCCAATGGAAGCTATTCTTGGACAACTTTGCTCTGCTTGCTGCTAGTTCTGCCCCAGCCTACCATAGAGAACCTTGCTCTTGCCTTGAGGCTCTGAGATGCCACGAACTTGTCAACTTCAAAGGGCGGGCCGGGCTACATCTACTCAGCTGCCACAGTTTCTCCTTGCTAGACCTAGTGGGAAAGCATTTTGCTGAGATGCAGAAGGCAAGAAACGCAGCATACGGAGACGCGGAGCTGTCCCAAGTGCCGCTGCCTAGGCGTCTTTCCGCAGAAGGAGCGCCCCGGAGCGCACCGCAACCGGCGCCGTCATCTCTGCGCAAAGAGCCAAAATATTTTCAAACCCGCCAAAACTAATCCAAAAATATTTTCAAACCCGCCAAAATAGAAAACCAGACAGAAGAGATCAATACATTCGAAAAAACCTGACAAAACATGATCAAGCCCACCAAAGCTAATCCAAACACACCAAAAACTGGGCTAAACAGAATCAAAACAAATCAAAACCTTCTAAAAGCCCGCCAAAATATTTCAAAACCCGTCAAAACTAATCAAAATATTCCAAATACCCGCCAAAACATTCCGAACACCCACCAAAAGGAATCCAAACATTCCAAAACCTGTCAACACAATAAAAACAACTCAAGAGAATACAAAACATTCTAAAACCCAACCAACACATTCCGAAAACCCGCCAAAACATCATAAAAACAAATCAAAACCAACCAAAATATTCCGAAAACCCGCCAAAATTATTTAGACCCGCAAAACTCATCAAAACATTCTAAAAAGATGCCAAAACATTAGAAAACCAGCCAGAACTGATCAAAACATTCAAAAAACTTGGCAAAACATCATAAAAACAAATCAAAACCAACCAAAACATTCCAAAAACCCGACAAAATAGTTTAGAACCTGCCAAAACTGATCAAAACATTCGGAAAAGATGCCAAAATACTAGAAAACCAGTCAGAAGTGATCGAAACATTCAAAAAACCCGCCAAAATATAGTAAAAACAAAGCTAAAGAAACCAAAATATTATAAACAACCTCTAAAATATCTTAAAACCCGCCAAAACTGATCAAAACATTCTGAAAATCGGCCAACATATTAGAAAACCAGCCAGAACTGATCAAACCAAAAAAAAACCCTTGCCACAACATAACAAAAAAAAATGAAAACCAAGCAAAACCTTCCAAATACATGCCAAAATATTTTAAACTAGACAAAACAAATCAAAACATTCCAAAACCCACAAAATAATATTAAAAAGAAATCAAAACCAACCAAAACATTCTAGAAAACCGACCAAAACATTCTGAAAACCCGCAAAATCAAAATAAAAACAAATCAAAACCAAGCAAAACATTCCAAAAACCCAACAAAATAGTTTAGAACCCGCCAAAACTGATCAAAACATTCTGAAAAGATGCCAAAATACTAGAAAACCAGTCAGAAGTGATCAAAACATTCAATAACTTGCCAAAACATAATCAAAACAAATGAAAGCAAACCCAAACATTCCAAATACCCGCCAAAATATTTTAAAACCCGCCAAAAGGAATCCAAACGTTCCACAACCTGCCAACACAATAAAAACAACACAAGAGAAAACAAAACATTCTAAAACACCACCAAAACATTCCGAAAACCCGCCAAAACATCATAAAAACAAATCAAAACAAACCAAACAATAAGAGGAACACGGCAACATATTGGCAAGCAAGAGACGGAGAGCGCGGCACCTTCTAGGAGGCCAAGAAGGAAGCCGCACAACACCTGCACTGTGTCTGCAACTTTCAAACTGCTAGAAGCTAGTGGCTTGCCACTGGCCTGCCTCTTCAATTGCCATTAGCATTCCAATGGAAGCTATTCTTGGACAACTTTGCTCTGCTTGCTGCTAGTTCTGCCCCAGCCTACCATAGAGAACCTTGCTCTTGCCTTGAGGCTCTGAGATGCCAAGAACTTGTCAACTTCAAAGGGCGGGCCGGGCTACATCTACTCAGCTGCCACAGTTTCTCCTTGCTAGACCTAGTGGGAAAGCATTTTGCTGAGATGCAGAAGGCAAGAAACGCAGCATACGGAGACGCGGAGCTGTCCCAAGTGCCGCTGCCTAGGCGTCTTTCCGCAGAAGGAGCGCCCCGGAGCGCACCGCAACCGGCGCCGTCATCTCTGCGCAAAGAGCCAAAATATTTTAAAACCCGCCAAAACTAATCCAAAAATATTTTCAAACCCGCCAAAATAGAAAACCAGACAGAAGAGATCAATACATTCGAAAAAACCTGACAAAACATGATCAAGCCCACCAAAGCTAATCCAAACACACCAAAAACTGGGCTAAACAGAATCAAAACAAATCAAAACCTTCTAAAAGCCCGCCAAAATATTTCAAAACCCGTCAAAACTAATCAAAATATTCCAAATACCCGCCAAAACATTCCGAACACCCACCAAAAGGAATCCAAACATTCCAAAACCTGTCAACACAATAAAAACAACTCAAGAGAATACAAAACATTCTAAAACCCAACCAACACATTCCGAAAACCCGCCAAAACATCATAAAAACAAATCAAAACCAACCAAAATATTCCGAAAACCCGCCAAAATTATTTAGACCCACAAAACTCATCAAAACATTCTAAAAAGATGCCAAAACATTAGAAAACCAGCCAGAACTGATCAAAACATTCAAAAAACTTGGCAAAACATCATAAAAACAAATCAAAACCAACCAAAACATTCCAAAAACCCGACAAAATAGTTTAGAACCTGCCAAAACTGATCAAAACATTCGGAAAAGATGCCAAAATACTAGAAAACCAGTCAGAAGTGATCGAAACATTCAAAAAACCCGCCAAAATATAGTAAAAACAAAGCTAAAGAAACCAAAATATTATAAACAACCTCTAAAATATCTTAAAACCCGCCAAAACTGATCAAAACATTCTGAAAATCGGCCAACATATTAGAAAACCAGCCAGAACTGATCAAACCAAAAAAAAACCCTTGCCACAACATAACAAAAAAAAATGAAAACCAAGCAAAACCTTCCAAATACATGCCAAAATATTTTAAACTAGACAAAACAAATCAAAACATTCCAAAACCCACAAAATAATATTAAAAAGAAATCAAAACCAACCAAAACATTCTAGAAAACCGACCAAAACATTCTGAAAACCCGCAAAATCAAAATAAAAACAAATCAAAACCAAGCAAAACATTCCAAAAACCCAACAAAATAGTTTAGAACCCGCCAAAACTGATCAAAACATTCTGAAAAGATGCCAAAATACTAGAAAACCAGTCAGAAGTGATCAAAACATTCAATAACTTGCCAAAACATAATCAAAACAAATGAAAGCAAACCCAAACATTCCAAATACCCGCCAAAATATTTTAAAACCCGCCAAAAGGAATCCAAACGTTCCACAACCTGCCAACACAATAAAAACAACACAAGAGAAAACAAAACATTCTAAAACACCACCAAAACATTCCGAAAACCCGCCAAAACATCATCAAAACAAATCAAAACAAACCAAACAATAAGAGGAACACGGCAACATATTGGCAAGCAAGAGACGGAGAGCGCGGCACCTTCTAGGAGGCCAAGAAGGAAGCCGCACAACACCTGCACTGTGTCTGCAACTTTCAAACTGCTAGAAGCTAGTGGCTTGCCACTGGCCTGCCTCTTCAATTGCCATTAGCATTCCAATGGAAGCTATTCTTGGACAACTTTGCTCTGCTTGCTGCTAGTTCTGCCCCAGCCTACCATAGAGAACCTTGCTCTTGCCTTGAGGCTCTGAGATGCCACGAACTTGTCAACTTCAAAGGGCGGGCCGGGCTACATCTACTCAGCTGCCACAGTTTCTCCTTGCTAGACCTAGTGGGAAAGCATTTTGCTGAGATGCAGAAGGCAAGAAACGCAGCATACGGAGACGCGGAGCTGTCCCAAGTGCCGCTGCCTAGGCGTCTTTCCGCAGAAGGAGCGCCCCGGAGCGCACCGCAACCGGCGCCGTCATCTCTGCGCAAAGAGCCAAAATATTTTCAAACCCGCCAAAACTAATCCAAAAATATTTTCAAACCCGCCAAAATAGAAAACCAGACAGAAGAGATCAATACATTCGAAAAAACCTGACAAAACATGATCAAGCCCACCAAAGCTAATCCAAACACACCAAAAACTGGGCTAAACAGAATCAAAACAAATCAAAACCTTCTAAAAGCCCGCCAAAATATTTCAAAACCCGTCAAAACTAATCAAAATATTCCAAATACCCGCCAAAACATTCCGAACACCCACCAAAAGGAATCCAAACATTCCAAAACCTGTCAACACAATAAAAACAACTCAAGAGAATACAAAACATTCTAAAACCCAACCAACACATTCCGAAAACCCGCCAAAACATCATAAAAACAAATCAAAACCAACCAAAATATTCCGAAAACCCGCCAAAATTATTTAGACCCACAAAACTCATCAAAACATTCTAAAAAGATGCCAAAACATTAGAAAACCAGCCAGAACTGATCAAAACATTCAAAAAACTTGGCAAAACATCATAAAAACAAATCAAAACCAACCAAAACATTCCAAAAACCCGACAAAATAGTTTAGAACCTGCCAAAACTGATCAAAACATTCGGAAAAGATGCCAAAATACTAGAAAACCAGTCAGAAGTGATCGAAACATTCAAAAAACCCGCCAAAATATAGTAAAAACAAAGCTAAAGAAACCAAAATATTATAAACAACCTCTAAAATATCTTAAAACCCGCCAAACCTGATCAAAACATTCTGAAAATCGGCCAACATATTAGAAAACCAGCCAGAACTGATCAAACCAAAAAAAAAACCCTTGCCAAAACATAACAAAAAAAAATGAAAACCAAGCAAAACCTTCCAAATACATGCCAAAATATTTTAAACTAGACAAAACAAATCAAAACATTCCAAAACCCACAAAATAATATTAAAAAGAAATCAAAACCAGCCAAAACATTCTAGAAAACCGACCAAAACATTCTGAAAACCCGCAAAATCAAAATAAAAACAAATCAAAACCAAGCAAAACATTCCAAAAACCCAACAAAATAGTTTAGAACCCGCCAAAACTGATCAAAACATTCTGAAAAGATGCCAAAATACTAGAAAACCAGTCAGAAGTGATCAAAACATTCAATAACTTGCCAAAACATAATCAAAACAAATGAAAGCAAACCCAAACATTCCAAATACCCGCCAAAATATTTTAAAACCCGCCAAAAGGAATCCAAATATTCCACAACCTGCCAAGACAATAAAAACAACACAAGAGAAAACAAAACATTCTAAAACACCACCAAAACATTCCGAAAACCCACCAAAACATCATCAAAACAAATCAAAACAAACCAAACAATAGGAGGAACACGGCAACATATTGGCAAGCAAGAGACGGAGAGCGCGGCACCTTCTAGGAGGCCAAGAAGGAAGCCGCACAACACCTGCACTGTGTCTGCAACTTTCAAACTGCTAGAAGCTAGTGGCTTGCCACTGGCCTGCCTCTTCAATTGCCATTAGCATTCCAATGGAAGCTATTCTTGGACAACTTTGCTCTGCTTGCTGCTAGTTCTGCCCCAGCCTACCATAGAGAACCTTGCTCTTCCCTTGAGGCTCTGAGATGCCAAGAACTTGTCAACTTCAAAGGGCGGGCCGGGCTACATCTACTCAGCTGCCACAGTTTCTCCTTGCTAGACCTAGTGGGAAAGCATTTTGCTGAGATGCAGAAGGCAAGAAACGCAGCATACGGAGACGCGGAGCTATCCCAAGTGCCGCTGCCTAGGCGTCTTTCCGCAGAAGGAGCGCCCCGGAGCGCACCGCAACCGGCGCCGTCATCTCTGCGCAAAGAGCCAAAATATTTTAAAACCCGCCAAAACTAATCCAAAAATATTTTCAAACCCGCCAAAATAGAAAACCAGACAGAAGAGATCAATACATTCGAAAAAACCTGACAAAACATGATCAAGCCCACCAAAGCTAATCCAAACACACCAAAAACTGGGCTAAACAGAATCAAAACAAATCAAAACCTTCTAAAAGCCCGCCAAAATATTTCAAAACCCGTCAAAACTAATCAAAATATTCCAAATACCCGCCAAAACATTCCGAACACCCACCAAAAGGAATCCAAACATTCCAAAACCTGTCAACACAATAAAAACAACTCAAGAGAATACAAAACATTCTAAAACCCAACCAACACATTCCGAAAACCCGCCAAAACATCATAAAAACAAATCAAAACCAACCAAAATATTCCGAAAACCCGCCAAAATTATTTAGACCCACAAAACTCATCAAAACATTCTAAAAAGATGCCAAAACATTAGAAAACCAGACAGAACTGATCAAAACATTCAAAAAACTTGGCAAAACATCATAAAAACAAATCAAAACCAACCAAAACATTCCAAAAACCCGACAAAATAGTTTAGAACCTGCCAAAACTGATCAAAACATTCGGAAAAGATGCCAAAATACTAGAAAATCAGTCAGAAGTGATCGAAACATTCAAAAAACCCGCCAAAATATAGTAAAAACAAAGCTAAAGAAACCAAAATATTATAAACAACCTCTAAAATATCTTAAAACCCGCCAAAACTGATCAAAACATTCTGAAAATCGGCCAACATATTAGAAAACCAGCCAGAACTGATCAAACCAAAAAAAAACCCTTGCCAAAACATAACAAAAAAAAATGAAAACCAAGCAAAACCTTCCAAATACATGCCAAAATATTTTAAACTAGACAAAACAAATCAAAACATTCCAAAACCCACAAAATAATATTAAAAAGAAATCAAAACCAACCAAAACATTCTAGAAAACCGACCAAAACATTCTGAAAACCCGCAAAATCAAAATAAAAACAAATCAAAACCAAGCAAAACATTCCAAAAACCCAACAAAATAGTTTAGAACCCGCCAAAACTGATCAAAACATTCTGAAAAGATGCCAAAATACTAGAAAACCAGTCAGAAGTGATCAAAACATTCAATAACTTGCCAAAACATAATCAAAACAAATGAAAGCAAACCCAAACATTCCAAATACCCGCCAAAATATTTTAAAACCCGCCAAAAGGAATCCAAACGTTCCACAACCTGCCAACACAATAAAAACAACACAAGAGAAAACAAAACATTCTAAAACACCACCAAAACATTCCGAAAACCCGCCAAAACATCATAAAAACAAATCAAAACAAACCAAACAATAAGAGGAACACGGCAACATATTGGCAAGCAAGAGACGGAGAGCGCGGCACCTTCTAGGAGGCCAAGAAGGAAGCCGCACAACACCTGCACTGTGTCTGCAACTTTCAAACTGCTAGAAGCTAGTGGCTTGCCACTGGCCTGCCTCTTCAATTGCCATTAGCATTCCAATGGAAGCTATTCTTGGACAACTTTGCTCTGCTTGCTGCTAGTTCTGCCCCAGCCTACCATAGAGAACCTTGCTCTTGCCTTGAGGCTCTGAGATGCCAAGAACTTGTCAACTTCAAAGGGCGGGCCGGGCTACATCTACTCAGCTGCCACAGTTTCTCCTTGCTAGACCTAGTGGGAAAGCATTTTGCTGAGATGCAGAAGGCAAGAAACGCAGCATACGGAGACGCGGAGCTGTCCCAAGTGCCGCTGCCTAGGCGTCTTTCCGCAGAAGGAGCGCCCCGGAGCGCACCGCAACCGGCACCGTCATCTCTGCGCAAAGAGCCAAAATATTTTAAAACCCGCCAAAACTAATCCAAAAATATTTTCAAACCCGCCAAAATAGAAAACCAGACAGAAGAGATCAATACATTCGAAAAAACCTGACAAAACATGATCAAGCCCACCAAAGCTAATCCAAACACACCAAAAACTGGGCTAAACAGAATCAAAACAAATCAAAACAAATTGAAACCTTCTAAAAACCCACCAAAATATTTCAAAACCCGTCAAAACTAATCAAAACATTCCGAACACCCGCCAAAGCATTCCGAACACCCGCCAAAAGGAATCCAAACATTCCAAAACCTGCCAACACAATAAAAACAACTCAAGAGAATACAAAACATTCTAAAACCCAACCAAAACATTCCGAAAACCCACCAAAACATCATAAAAAAAAAATCAAAACCAACCAAAATATTCCGAAAACCCGCCAAAATAATTTAGACCCGCAAAACTCATCAAAACTTTCTAAAAAGATGCCAAAACATTAGAAAACCAGACAGAACTGATCAAAACATTGAAAAAACTAGGCAAAACATCATAAAAACAAATCAAAACCAACCAAAAAATTCCAAAAACCTGACAAAATAGTTTAGAACCTGCCAAAACTGATCAAAACATTCTGAAAAGATGCCAAAATACTAGAAAACCAGTCAGAAGTGATCGAAACTTTCAATAACTTGCCAAAACATAATCAAAACAAATGAAAGCAAACCAAAAACATTCCAAATACCCGCCAAAATATTTGAAAACCCGCCAAAAGGAATCCAAATATTCCACAACCTGCCAAGACAATAAAAACAACACAAGAGAAAACAAAACATTCTAAAACACCACCAAAACATTCCGAAAACCCACCAAAACATCATCAAAACAAATCAAAACAAACCAAACAATAGGAGGAACACGGCAACATATTGGCAAGCAAGAGACGGAGAGCGCGGCACCTTCTAGGAGGCCAAGAAGGAAGCCGCACAACACCTGCACTGTGTCTGCAACTTTCAAACTGCTAGAAGCTAGTGGCTTGCCACTGGCCTGCCTCTTCAATTGCCATTAGCACTCCAATGGAAGCTATTCTTGGACAACTTTGCTCTGCTTGCTGCTAGTTCTGCCCCAGCCTACCATAGAGAACCTTGCTCTTGCCTTGAGGCTCTGAGATGCCAAGAACTTGTCAACTTCAAAGGGCGGGCCGGGCTACATCTACTCAGCTGCCACAGTTTCTCCTTGCTAGACCTAGTGGGAAAGCATTTTGCTGAGATGCAGAAGGCAAGAAACGCAGCATACGGAGACGCGGAGCTGTCCCAAGTGCCGCTGCCTAGGCGTCTTTCCGCAGAAGGAGCGCCCCGGAGCGCACCGCAACCGGCGCCGTCATCTCTGCGCAAAGAGCCAAAATATTTTCAAACCCGCCAAAACTAATCCAAAAATATTTTCAAACCCGCCAAAATAGAAAACCAGACAGAAGTCATCAATACATTCGAAAAAACCTGACAAAACATGATCAAGCCCACCAAAGCTAATCCAAACACACCAAAAACTGGGCTAAACAGAATCAAAACAAATCAAAACCTTCTAAAAGCCCGCCAAAATATTTCAAAACCCGTCAAAACTAATCAAAATATTCCAAATACCCGCCAAAACATTCCGAACACCCACCAAAAGGAATCCAAACATTCCAAAACCTGTCAACACAATAAAAACAACTCAAGAGAATACAAAACATTCTAAAACCCAACCAACACATTCCGAAAACCCGCCAAAACATCATAAAAACAAATCAAAACCAACCAAAATATTCCGAAAACCCGCCAAAATTATTTAGACCCACAAAACTCATCAAAACATTCTAAAAAGATGCCAAAACATTAGAAAACCAGACAGAACTGATCAAAACATTCAAAAAACTTGGCAAAACATCATAAAAACAAATCAAAACCAACCAAAACATTCCAAAAACCCGACAAAATAGTTTAGAACCTGCCAAAACTGATCAAAACATTCGGAAAAGATGCCAAAATACTAGAAAACCAGTCAGAAGTGATCGAAACATTCAAAAAACCCGCCAAAATATAGTAAAAACAAAGCTAAAGAAACCAAAATATTATAAACAACCTCTAAAATATCTTAAAACCCGTCAAAACTGATCAAAACATTCTGAAAATCGGCCAACATATTAGAAAACCAGCCAGAACTGATCAAACCAAAAAAAAACCCTTGCCAAAACATAACAAAAAAAAATGAAAACCAAGCAAAACCTTCCAAATACATGCCAAAATATTTTAAACTAGACAAAACAAATCAAAACATTCCAAAACCCACAAAATAATATTAAAAAGAAATCAAAACCAACCAAAACATTCTAGAAAACCGACCAAAACATTCTGAAAACCCGCAAAATCAAAATAAAAACAAATCAAAACCAAGCAAAACATTCCAAAAACCCAACAAAATAGTTTAGAACCCGCCAAAACTGATCAAAACATTCTGAAAAGATGCCAAAATACTAGAAAACCAGTCAGAAGTGATCAAAACATTCAATAACTTGCCAAAACATAATCAAAACAAATGAAAGCAAACCCAAACATTCCAAATACCCGCCAAAATATTTTAAAACCCGCCAAAAGGAATCCAAACGTTCCACAACCTGCCAACACAATAAAAACAACACAAGAGAAAACAAAACATTCTAAAACACCACCAAAACATTCCGAAAACCCGCCAAAACATCATCAAAACAAATCAAAACAAACCAAACAATAGGAGGAACACGGCAACATATTGGCAAGCAAGAGACGGAGAGCGCGGCACCTTCTAGGAGGCCAAGAAGGAAGCCGCACAACACCTGCACTGTGTCTGCAACTTTCAAACTGCTAGAAGCTAGTGGCTTGCCACTGGCCTGCCTCTTCAATTGCCATTAGCATTCCAATGGAAGGTATTCTTGGACAACTTTGCTCTGCTTGCTACTAGTTCTGCCCCAGCCTACCATAGATAACCTTGCTCTTGCCTTGAGGCTCTGAGATGCCAAGAACTTGTCAACTTCAAAGGGCGGGCCGGGCTACATCTACTCAGCTGCCACAGTTTCTCCTTGCTAGACCTAGTGGGAAAGCATTTTGCTGAGATGCAGAAGGCAAGAAACGCAGCATACGGAGACGCGGAGCTGTCCCAAGTGCCGCTGCCTAGGCGTCTTTCCGCAGAAGGAGCGCCCCGGAGCGCACCGCAACCGGCGCCGTCATCTCTGCGCAAAGAGCCAAAATATTTTCAAACCCGCCAAAACTAATCCAAAAATATTTTCAAACCCGCCAAAATAGAAAACCAGACAGAAGAGATCAATACATTCGAAAAAACCTGACAAAACATGATCAAGCCCACCAAAGCTAATCCAAACACACCAAAAACTGGGCTAAACAGAATCAAAACAAATCAAAACCTTCTAAAAGCCCGCCAAAATATTTCAAAACCCGTCAAAACTAATCAAAATATTCCAAATACCCGCCAAAACATTCCGAACACCCACCAAAAGGAATCCAAACATTCCAAAACCTGTCAACACAATAAAAACAACTCAAGAGAATACAAAACATTCTAAAACCCAACCAACACATTCCGAAAACCCGCCAAAACATCATAAAAACAAATCAAAACCAACCAAAATATTCCGAAAACCCGCCAAAATTATTTAGACCCACAAAACTCATCAAAACATTCTAAAAAGATGCCAAAACATTAGAAAACCAGACAGAACTGATCAAAACATTCAAAAAACTTGGCAAAACATCATAAAAACAAATCAAAACCAACCAAAACATTCCAAAAACCCGACAAAATAGTTTAGAACCTGCCAAAACTGATCAAAACATTCGGAAAAGATGCCAAAATACTAGAAAACCAGTCAGAAGTGATCGAAACATTCAAAAAACCCGCCAAAATATAGTAAAAACAAAGCTAAAGAAACCAAAATATTATAAACAACCTCTAAAATATCTTAAAACCCGCCAAACCTGATCAAAACATTCTGAAAATCGGCCAACATATTAGAAAACCAGCCAGAACTGATCAAACCAAAAAAAAACCCTTGCCAAAACATAACAAAAAAAAATGAAAACCAAGCAAAACCTTCCAAATACATGCCAAAATATTTTAAACTAGACAAAACAAATCAAAACATTCCAAAACCCACAAAATAATATTAAAAAGAAATCAAAACCAGCCAAAACATTCTAGAAAACCGACCAAAACATTCTGAAAACCCGCAAAATCAAAATAAAAACAAATCAAAACCAAGCAAAACATTCCAAAAACCCAACAAAATAGTTTAGAACCCGCCAAAACTGATCAAAACATTCTGAAAAGATGCCAAAATACTAGAAAACCAGTCAGAAGTGATCAAAACATTCAATAACTTGCCAAAACATAATCAAAACAAATGAAAGCAAACCCAAACATTCCAAATACCCGCCAAAATATTTGAAAACCCGCCAAAAGGAATCCAAATATTCCACAACCTGCCAAGACAATAAAAACAACACAAGAGAAAACAAAACATTCTAAAACACCACCAAAACATTCCGAAAACCCACCAAAACATCATCAAAACAAATCAAAACAAACCAAACAATAAGAGGAACACGGCAACATATTGGCAAGCAAGAGACGGAGAGCGCGGCACCTTCTAGGAGGCCAAGAAGGAAGCCGCACAACACCTGCACTGTGTCTGCAACTTTCAAACTGCTAGAAGCTAGTGGCTTGCCACTGGCCTGCCTCTTCAATTGCCATTAGCATTCCAATGGAAGCTATTCTTGGACAACTTTGCTCTGCTTGCTGCTAGTTCTGCCCCAGCCTACCATAGAGAACCTTGCTCTTGCCTTGAGGCTCTGAGATGCCAAGAACTTGTCAACTTCAAAGGGCGGGCCGGGCTACATCTACTCAGCTGCCACAGTTTCTCCTTGCTAGACCTAGTGGGAAAGCATTTTGCTGAGATGCAGAAGGCAAGAAACGCAGCATACGGAGACGCGGAGCTATCCCAAGTGCCGCTGCCTAGGCGTCTTTCCGCAGAAGGAGCGCCCCGGAGCGCACCGCAACCGGCGCCGTCATCTCTGCGCAAAGAGCCAAAATATTTTAAAACCCGCCAAAACTAATCCAAAAATATTTTCAAACCCGCCAAAATAGAAAACCAGACAGAAGAGATCAATACATTCGAAAAAACCTGACAAAACATGATCAAGCCCACCAAAGCTAATCCAAACACACCAAAAACTGGGCTAAACAGAATCAAAACAAATCAAAACCTTCTAAAAGCCCGCCAAAATATTTCAAAACCCGTCAAAACTAATCAAAATATTCCAAATACCCGCCAAAACATTCCGAACACCCACCAAAAGGAATCCAAACATTCCAAAACCTGTCAACACAATAAAAACAACTCAAGAGAATACAAAACATTCTAAAACCCAACCAACACATTCCGAAAACCCGCCAAAACATCATAAAAACAAATCAAAACCAACCAAAATATTCCGAAAACCCGCCAAAATTATTTAGACCCACAAAACTCATCAAAACATTCTAAAAAGATGCCAAAACATTAGAAAACCAGACAGAACTGATCAAAACATTCAAAAAACTTGGCAAAACATCATAAAAACAAATCAAAACCAACCAAAACATTCCAAAAACCCGACAAAATAGTTTAGAACCTGCCAAAACTGATCAAAACATTCGGAAAAGATGCCAAAATACTAGAAAACCAGTCAGAAGTGATCGAAACATTCAAAAAACCCGCCAAAATATAGTAAAAACAAAGCTAAAGAAACCAAAATATTATAAACAACCTCTAAAATATCTTAAAACCCGCCAAAACTGATCAAAACATTCTGAAAATCGGCCAACATATTAGAAAACCAGCCAGAACTGATCAAACCAAAAAAAAACCCTTGCCAAAACATAACAAAAAAAAATGAAAACCAAGCAAAACCTTCCAAATACATGCCAAAATATTTTAAACTAGACAAAACAAATCAAAACATTCCAAAACCCACAAAATAATATTAAAAAGAAATCAAAACCAACCAAAACATTCTAGAAAACCGACCAAAACATTCTGAAAACCCGCAAAATCAAAATAAAAACAAATCAAAACCAAGCAAAACATTCCAAAAACCCAACAAAATAGTTTAGAACCCGCCAAAACTGATCAAAACATTCTGAAAAGATGCCAAAATACTAGAAAACCAGTCAGAAGTGATCAAAACATTCAATAACTTGCCAAAACATAATCAAAACAAATGAAAGCAAACCCAAACATTCCAAATACCCGCCAAAATATTTTAAAACCCGCCAAAAGGAATCCAAACGTTCCACAACCTGCCAACACAATAAAAACAACACAAGAGAAAACAAAACATTCTAAAACACCACCAAAACATTCCGAAAACCCGCCAAAACATCATAAAAACAAATCAAAACAAACCAAACAATAAGAGGAACACGGCAACATATTGGCAAGCAAGAGACGGAGAGCGCGGCACCTTCTAGGAGGCCAAGAAGGAAGCCGCACAACACCTGCACTGTGTCTGCAACTTTCAAACTGCTAGAAGCTAGTGGCTTGCCACTGGCCTGCCTCTTCAATTGCCATTAGCATTCCAATGGAAGCTATTCTTGGACAACTTTGCTCTGCTTGCTGCTAGTTCTGCCCCAGCCTACCATAGAGAACCTTGCTCTTGCCTTGAGGCTCTGAGATGCCAAGAACTTGTCAACTTCAAAGGGCGGGCCGGGCTACATCTACTCAGCTGCCACAGTTTCTCCTTGCTAGACCTAGTGGGAAAGCATTTTGCTGAGATGCAGAAGGCAAGAAACGCAGCATACGGAGACGCGGAGCTGTCCCAAGTGCCGCTGCCTAGGCGTCTTTCCGCAGAAGGAGCGCCCCGGAGCGCACCGCAACCGGCACCGTCATCTCTGCGCAAAGAGCCAAAATATTTTAAAACCCGCCAAAACTAATCCAAAAATATTTTCAAACCCGCCAAAATAGAAAACCAGACAGAAGAGATCAATACATTCGAAAAAACCTGACAAAACATGATCAAGCCCACCAAAGCTAATCCAAACACACCAAAAACTGGGCTAAACAGAATCAAAACAAATCAAAACAAATTGAAACCTTCTAAAAACCCACCAAAATATTTCAAAACCCGTCAAAACTAATCAAAACATTCCGAACACCCGCCAAAACATTCCGAACACCCGCCAAAAGGAATCCAAACATTCCAAAACCTGCCAACACAATAAAAACAACTCAAGAGAATACAAAACATTCTAAAACCCAACCAAAACATTCCGAAAACCCACCAAAACATCATAAAAAAAAAATCAAAACCAACCAAAATATTCCGAAAACCCGCCAAAATAATTTAGACCCGCAAAACTCATCAAAACTTTCTGAAAAGATGCCAAAACATTAGAAAACCAGACAGAACTGATCAAAACATTGAAAAAACTAGGCAAAACATCATAAAAACAAATCAAAACCAACCAAAAAATTCCAAAAACCTGACAAAATAGTTTAGAACCTGCCAAAACTGATCAAAACATTCTGAAAAGATGCCAAAATACTAGAAAACCAGTCAGAAGTGATCGAAACTTTCAATAACTTGCCAAAACATAATCAAAACAAATGAAAGCAAACCAAAAACATTCCAAATACCCGCCAAAATATTTGAAAACCCGCCAAAAGGAATCCAAATATTCCACAACCTGCCAAGACAATAAAAACAACACAAGAGAAAACAAAACATTCTAAAACACCACCAAAACATTCCGAAAACCCACCAAAACATCATCAAAACAAATCAAAACAAACCAAACAATAGGAGGAACACGGCAACATATTGGCAAGCAAGAGACGGAGAGCGCGGCACCTTCTAGGAGGCCAAGAAGGAAGCCGCACAACACCTGCACTGTGTCTGCAACTTTCAAACTGCTAGAAGCTAGTGGCTTGCCACTGGCCTGCCTCTTCAATTGCCATTAGCATTCCAATGGAAGCTATTCTTGGACAACTTTGCTCTGCTTGCTGCTAGTTCTGCCCCAGCCTACCATAGAGAACCTTGCTCTTCCCTTGAGGCTCTGAGATGCCAAGAACTTGTCAACTTCAAAGGGCGAGCCGGGCTACATCTACTCAGCTGCCTCAGTTTCTCCTTGCTAGACCTAGTGGGAAAGCATTTTGCTGAGATGCAGAAGGCAAGAAACGCAGCATACGGAGACGCGGAGCTGTCCCAAGTGCCGCTGCCTAGGCGTCTTTCCGCAGAAGGAGCGCCCCGGAGCGCACCGCAACCGGCGCCGTCATCTCTGCGCAAAGAGCCAAAATATTTTCAAACCCGCCAAAACTAATCCAAAAATATTTTCAAACCCGCCAAAATAGAAAACCAGACAGAAGAGATCAATACATTCGAAAAAACCTGACAAAACATGATCAAGCCCACCAAAGCTAATCCAAACACACCAAAAACTGGGCTAAACAGAATCAAAACAAATCAAAACCTTCTAAAAGCCCGCCAAAATATTTCAAAACCCGTCAAAACTAATCAAAATATTCCAAATACCCGCCAAAACATTCCGAACACCCACCAAAAGGAATCCAAACATTCCAAAACCTGTCAACACAATAAAAACAACTCAAGAGAATACAAAACATTCTAAAACCCAACCAACACATTCCGAAAACCCGCCAAAACATCATAAAAACAAATCAAAACCAACCAAAATATTCCGAAAACCCGCCAAAATTATTTAGACCCACAAAACTCATCAAAACATTCTAAAAAGATGCCAAAACATTAGAAAACCAGCCAGAACTGATCAAAACATTCAAAAAACTTGGCAAAACATCATAAAAACAAATCAAAACCAACCAAAACATTCCAAAAACCCGACAAAATAGTTTAGAACCTGCCAAAACTGATCAAAACATTCGGAAAAGATGCCAAAATACTAGAAAACCAGTCAGAAGTGATCGAAACATTCAAAAAACCCGCCAAAATATAGTAAAAACAAAGCTAAAGAAACCAAAATATTATAAACAACCTCTAAAATATCTTAAAACCCGCCAAAACTGATCAAAACATTCTGAAAATCGGCCAACATATTAGAAAACCAGCCAGAACTGATCAAACCAAAAAAAAACCCTTGCCAAAACATAACAAAAAAAAATGAAAACCAAGCAAAACCTTCCAAATACATGCCAAAATATTTTAAACTAGACAAAACAAATCAAAACATTCCAAAACCCACAAAATAATATTAAAAAGAAATCAAAACCAACCAAAACATTCTAGAAAACCGACCAAAACATTCTGAAAACCCGCAAAATCAAAATAAAAACAAATCAAAACCAAGCAAAACATTCCAAAAACCCAACAAAATAGTTTAGAACCCGCCAAAACTGATCAAAACATTCTGAAAAGATGCCAAAATACTAGAAAACCAGTCAGAAGTGATCAAAACATTCAATAACTTGCCAAAACATAATCAAAACAAATGAAAGCAAACCCAAACATTCCAAATACCCGCCAAAATATTTTAAAACCCGCCAAAAGGAATCCAAACGTTCCACAACCTGCCAACACAATAAAAACAACACAAGAGAAAACAAAACATTCTAAAACACCACCAAAACATTCCGAAAACCCGCCAAAACATCATCAAAACAAATCAAAACAAACCAAACAATAGGAGGAACACGGCAACATATTGGCAAGCAAGAGACGGAGAGCGCGGCACCTTCTAGGAGGCCAAGAAGGAAGCCGCACAACACCTGCACTGTGTCTGCAACTTTCAAACTGCTAGAAGCTAGTGGCTTGCCACTGGCCTGCCTCTTCAATTGCCATTAGCATTCCAATGGAAGCTATTCTTGGACAACTTTGCTCTGCTTGCTGCTAGTTCTGCCCCAGCCTACCATAGATAACCTTGCTCTTGCCTTGAGGCTCTGAGATGCCAAGAACTTGTCAACTTCAAAGGGCGGGCCAGGCTACATCTACTCAGCTGCCACAGTTTCTCCTTGCTAGACCTAGTGGGAAAGCATTTTGCTGAGATGCAGAAGGCAAGAAACGCAGCATACGGAGACGCGGAGCTGTCCCAAGTGCCGCTGCCTAGGCGTCTTTCCGCAGAAGGAGCGCCCCGGAGCGCACCGCAACCGGCGCCGTCATCTCTGCGCAAAGAGCCAAAATATTTTAAAACCCGCCAAAACTAATCCAAAAATATTTTCAAACCCGCCAAAATAGAAAACCAGACAGAAGAGATCAATACATTCGAAAAAACCTGACAAAACATGATCAAGCCCACCAAAGCTAATCCAAACACACCAAAAACTGGGCTAAACAGAATCAAAACAAATCAAAACAAATCGAAACCTTCTAAAAACCCACCAAAATATTTCAAAACCCGTCAAAACTAATCAAAACATTCCGAACACCCGCCAAAACATTCCGAACACCCGCCAAAAGGAATCCAAACATTCCAAAACCTGCCAACACAATAAAAACAACTCAAGAGAATACAAAACATTCTAAAACCCAACCAAAACATTCCGAAAACCCACCAAAACATCATAAAAACAAATCAAAACCAACCAAAATATTCCGAAAACCCGCCAAAATAATTTAGACCCGCAAAACTCATCAAAACTTTCTGAAAAGATGCCAAAACATTAGAAAACCAGACAGAACTGATCAAAACATTGAAAAAACTAGGCAAAACATCATAAAAACAAATCAAAACCAACCAAAAAATTCCAAAAACCTGACAAAATAGTTTAGAACCTGCCAAAACTGATCAAAACATTCTGAAAAGATGCCAAAATACTAGAAAACCAGTCAGAAGTGATCAAAACATTCAATAACTTGCCAAAACATAATCAAAACAAATGAAAGCAAACCAAAAACATTCCAAATACCCGCCAAAATATTTGAAAACCCGCCAAAAGGAATCCAAATATTCCACAACCTGCCAAGACAATAAAAACAACACAAGAGAAAACAAAACATTCTAAAACACCACCAAAACATTCCGAAAACCCACCAAAACATCATCAAAACAAATCAAAACAAACCAAACAATAGGAGGAACACGGCAACATATTGGCAAGCAAGAGACGGAGAGCGCGGCACCTTCTAGGAGGCCAAGAAGGAAGCCGCACAACACCTGCACTGTGTCTGCAACTTTCAAACTGCTAGAAGCTAGTGGCTTGCCACTGGCCTGCCTCTTCAATTGCCATTAGCATTCCAATGGAAGCTATTCTTGGACAACTTTGCTCTGCTTGCTGCTAGTTCTGCCCCAGCCTACCATAGAGAACCTTGCTCTTGCCTTGAGGCTCTGAGATGCCAAGAACTTGTCAACTTCAAAGGGCGGGCCAGGCTACATCTACTCAGCTGCCACAGTTTCTCCTTGCTAGACCTAGTGGGAAAGCATTTTGCTGAGATGCAGAAGGCAAGAAACGCAGCATACGGAGACGCGGAGCTGTCCCAAGTGCCGCTGCCTAGGCGTCTTTCCGCAGAAGGAGCGCCCCGGAGCGCACCGCAACCGGCGCCGTCATCTCTGCGCAAAGAGCCAAAATATTTTAAAACCTGCCAAAACTAATCCAAAAATATTTTCAAACCCGCCAAAATAGAAAACCAGACAGAAGAGATCAATACATTCGAAAAAACCTGACAAAACATGATCAAGCCCACCAAAGCTAATCCAAACACACCAAAAACTGGGCTAAACAGAATCAAAACAAATCAAAACCTTCTAAAAGCCCGCCAAAATATTTCAAAACCCGTCAAAACTAATCAAAATATTCCAAATACCCGCCAAAACATTCCGAACACCCACCAAAAGGAATCCAAACATTCCAAAACCTGTCAACACAATAAAAACAACTCAAGAGAATACAAAACATTCTAAAACCCAACCAACACATTCCGAAAACCCGCCAAAACATCATAAAAACAAATCAAAACCAACCAAAATATTCCGAAAACCCGCCAAAATTATTTAGACCCGCAAAACTCATCAAAACATTCTAAAAAGATGCCAAAACATTAGAAAACCAGCCAGAACTGATCAAAACATTCAAAAAACTTGGCAAAACATCATAAAAACAAATCAAAACCAACCAAAACATTCCAAAAACCCGACAAAATAGTTTAGAACCTGCCAAAACTGATCAAAACATTCGGAAAAGATGCCAAAATACTAGAAAACCAGTCAGAAGTGATCGAAACATTCAAAAAACCCGCCAAAATATAGTAAAAACAAAGCTAAAGAAACCAAAATATTATAAACAACCTCTAAAATATCTTAAAACCCGCCAAAACTGATCAAAACATTCTGAAAATCGGCCAACATATTAGAAAACCAACCAGAACTGATCAAACCAAAAAAAAACCCTTGCCAAAACATAACAAAAAAAAATGAAAACCAAGCAAAACCTTCCAAATACATGCCAAAATATTTTAAACTAGACAAAACAAATCAAAACATTCCAAAACCCACAAAATAATATTAAAAAGAAATCAAAACCAACCAAAACATTCTAGAAAACCGACCAAAACATTCTGAAAACCCGCAAAATCAAAATAAAAACAAATCAAAACCAAGCAAAACATTCCAAAAACCCAACAAAATAGTTTAGAACCCGCCAAAACTGATCAAAACATTCTGAAAAGATGCCAAAATACTAGAAAACCAGTCAGAAGTGATCAAAACATTCAATAACTTGCCAAAACATAATCAAAACAAATGAAAGCAAACCCAAACATTCCAAATACCCGCCAAAATATTTTAAAACCCGCCAAAAGGAATCCAAACGTTCCACAACCTGCCAACACAATAAAAACAACACAAGAGAAAACAAAACATTCTAAAACACCACCAAAACATTCCGAAAACCCGCCAAAACATCATAAAAACAAATCAAAACAAACCAAACAATAAGAGGAACACGGCAACATATTGGCAAGCAAGAGACGGAGAGCGCGGCACCTTCTAGGAGGCCAAGAAGGAAGCCGCACAACACCTGCACTGTGTCTGCAACTTTCAAACTGCTAGAAGCTAGTGGCTTGCCACTGGCCTGCCTCTTCAATTGCCATTAGCATTCCAATGGAAGCTATTCTTGGACAACTTTGCTCTGCTTGCTGCTAGTTCTGCCCCAGCCTACCATAGATAACCTTGCTCTTGCCTTGAGGCTCTGAGATGCCAAGAACTTGTCAACTTCAAAGGGCGGGCCAGGCTACATCTACTCAGCTGCCACAGTTTCTCCTTGCTAGACCTAGTGGGAAAGCATTTTGCTGAGATGCAGAAGGCAAGAAACGCAGCATACGGAGACGCGGAGCTGTCCCAAGTGCCGCTGCCTAGGCGTCTTTCCGCAGAAGGAGCGCCCCGGAGCGCACCGCAACCGGCGCCGTCATCTCTGCGCAAAGAGCCAAAATATTTTAAAACCTGCCAAAACTAATCCAAAAATATTTTCAAACCCGCCAAAATAGAAAACCAGACAGAAGAGATCAATACATTCGAAAAAACCTGACAAAACATGATCAAGCCCAACAAAGCTAATCCAAACACACCAAAAACTGGGCTAAACAGAATCAAAACAAATCAAAACAAATCAAAACCTTCTAAAAACCCACCAAAATATTTCAAAACCCGTCAAAACTAATCAAAACATTCCGAACACCCGCCAAAACATTCCGAACACCCGCCAAAAGGAATCCAAACATTCCAAAACCTGCCAACACAATAAAAACAACTCAAGAGAATACAAAACATTCTAAAACCCAACCAAAACATTCCGAAAACCCACCAAAACATCATAAAAACAAATCAAAACCAACCAAAATATTCCGAAAACCCGCCAAAATGATTTAGACCCGCAAAACTCATCAAAACTTTCTGAAAAGATGCCAAAACATTAGAAAACCAGACAGAACTGATCAAAACATTGAAAAAACTAGGCAAAACATCATAAAAACAAATCAAAACCAACCAAAAAATTCCAAAAACCTGACAAAATAGTTTAGAACCTGCCAAAACTGATCAAAACATTCTGAAAAGATGCCAAAATACTAGAAAACCAGTCAGAAGTGATCGAAACTTTCAATAACTTGCCAAAACATAATCAAAACAAATGAAAGCAAACCAAAAACATTCCAAATACCCGCCAAAATATTTGAAAACCCGCCAAAAGGAATCCAAATATTCCACAACCTGCCAAGACAATAAAAACAACACAAGAGAAAACAAAACATTCTAAAACACCACCAAAACATTCCGAAAACCCACCAAAACATCATCAAAACAAATCAAAACAAACCAAACAATAGGAGGAACACGGCAACATATTGGCAAGCAAGAGACGGAGAGCGCGGCACCTTCTAGGAGGCCAAGAAGGAAGCCGCACAACACCTGCACTGTGTCTGCAACTTTCAAACTGCTAGAAGCTAGTGGCTTGCCACTGGCCTGCCTCTTCAATTGCCATTAGCATTCCAATGGAAGCTATTCTTGGACAACTTTGCTCTGCTTGCTGCTAGTTCTGCCCCAGCCTACCATAGAGAACCTTGCTCTTGCCTTGAGGCTCTGAGATGCCAAGAACTTGTCAACTTCAAAGGGCGGGCCGGGCTACATCTACTCAGCTGCCACAGTTTCTCCTTGCTAGACCTAGTGGGAAAGCATTTTGCCGAGATGCAGAAGGCAAGAAACGCAGTATACGGAGACGCGGAGCTGTCCCAAGTGCCGCTGCCTAGGCGTCTTTCCGCAGAAGGAGCGCCCCGGAGCGCACCGCAACCGGCGCCGTCATCTCTGCGCAAAGAGCCAAAATATTTTAAAACCTGCCAAAACTAATCCAAAAATATTTTCAAACCCGCCAAAATAGAAAACCAGACAGAAGAGATCAATACATTCGAAAAAACCTGACAAAACATGATCAAGCCCACCAAAGCTAATCCAAACACACCAAAAACTGGGCTAAACAGAATCAAAACAAATCAAAACCTTCTAAAAGCCCGCCAAAATATTTCAAAACCCGTCAAAACTAATCAAAATATTCCAAATACCCGCCAAAACATTCCGAACACCCACCAAAAGGAATCCAAACATTCCAAAACCTGTCAACACAATAAAAACAACTCAAGAGAATACAAAACATTCTAAAACCCAACCAACACATTCCGAAAACCCGCCAAAACATCATAAAAACAAATCAAAACCAACCAAAATATTCCGAAAACCCGCCAAAATTATTTAGACCCGCAAAACTCATCAAAACATTCTAAAAAGATGCCAAAACATTAGAAAACCAGCCAGAACTGATCAAAACATTCAAAAAACTTGGCAAAACATCATAAAAACAAATCAAAACCAACCAAAACATTCCAAAAACCCGACAAAATAGTTTAGAACCTGCCAAAACTGATCAAAACATTCGGAAAAGATGCCAAAATACTAGAAAACCAGTCAGAAGTGATCGAAACATTCAAAAAACCCGCCAAAATATAGTAAAAACAAAGCTAAAGAAACCAAAATATTATAAACAACCTCTAAAATATCTTAAAACCCGCCAAAACTGATCAAAACATTCTGAAAATCGGCCAACATATTAGAAAACCAGCCAGAACTGATCAAACCAAAAAAAAACCCTTGCCAAAACATAACCAAAAAAAATGAAAACCAAGCAAAACCTTCCAAATACATGCCAAAATATTTTAAACTAGACAAAACAAATCAAAACATTCCAAAACCCACAAAATAATATTAAAAAGAAATCAAAACCAACCAAAACATTCTAGAAAACCGATCAAAACATTCTGAAAACCCGCAAAATCAAAATAAAAACAAATCAAAACCAAGCAAAACATTCCAAAAACCCAACAAAATAGTTTAGAACCCGCCAAAACTGATCAAAACATTCTGAAAAGATGCCAAAATACTAGAAAACCAGTCAGAAGTGATCAAAACATTCAATAACTTGCCAAAACATAATCAAAACAAATGAAAGCAAACCCAAACATTCCAAATACCCGCCAAAATATTTTAAAACCCGCCAAAAGGAATCCAAACGTTCCACAACCTGCCAACACAATAAAAACAACACAAGAGAAAACAAAACATTCTAAAACACCACCAAAACATTCCGAAAACCCGCCAAAACATCATAAAAACAAATCAAAACAAACCAAACAATAAGAGGAACACGGCAACATATTGGCAAGCAAGAGACGGAGAGCGCGGCACCTTCTAGGAGGCCAAGAAGGAAGCCGCACAACACCTGCACTGTGTCTGCAACTTTCAAACTGCTAGAAGCTAGTGGCTTGCCACTGGCCTGCCTCTTCAATTGCCATTAGCATTCCAATGGAAGCTATTCTTGGACAACTTTGCTCTGCTTGCTGCTAGTTCTGCCCCAGCCTACCATAGAGAACCTTGCTCTTGCCTTGAGGCTCTGAGATGCCAAGAACTTGTCAACTTCAAAGGGCGGGCCGGGCTACATCTACTCAGCTGCCACAGTTTCTCCTTGCTAGACCTAGTGGGAAAGCATTTTGCTGAGATGCAGAAGGCAAGAAACGCAGCATACGGAGACGCGGAGCTGTCCCAAGTGCCGCTGCCTAGGCGTCTTTCCGCAGAAGGAGCGCCCCGGAGCGCACCGCAACCGGCGCCGTCATCTCTGCGCAAAGAGCCAAAATATTTTAAAACCCGCCAAAACTAATCCAAAAATATTTTCAAACCCGCCAAAATAGAAAACCAGACAGAAGAGATCAATACATTCGAAAAAACCTGACAAAACATGATCAAGCCCACCAAAGCTAATCCAAACACAACAAAAACTGGGCTAAACAGAATCAAAACAAATCAAAACAAATCAAAACCTTCTAAAAACCCACCAAAATATTTCAAAACCCGTCAAAACTAATCAAAACATTCCGAACACCCGCCAAAACATTCCGAACACCCGCCAAAAGGAATCCAAACATTCCAAAACCTGCCAACACAATAAAAACAACTCAAGAGAATACAAAACATTCTAAAACCCAACCAAAACATTCCGAAAACCCACCAAAACATCATAAAAACAAATCAAAACCAACCAAAATATTCCGAAAACCCGCCAAAATAATTTAGACCCGCAAAACTCATCAAAACTTTCTGAAAAGATGCCAAAACATTAGAAAACCAGACAGAACTGATCAAAACATTGAAAAAACTAGGCAAAACATCATAAAAACAAATCAAAACCAACCAAAAAATTCCAAAAACCTGACAAAATAGTTTAGAACCTGCCAAAACTGATCAAAACATTCTGAAAAGATGCCAAAATACTAGAAAACCAGTCAGAAGTGATCGAAACTTTCAATAACTTGCCAAAACATAATCAAAACAAATGAAAGCAAACCAAAAACATTCCAAATACCCGCCAAAATATTTGAAAACCCGCCAAAAGGAATCCAAATATTCCACAACCTGCCAAGACAATAAAAACAACACAAGAGAAAACAAAACATTCTAAAACACCACCAAAACATTCCAAAAACCCACCAAAACATCATCAAAACAAATCAAAACAAACCAAACAATAGGAGGAACACGGCAACATATTGGCAAGCAAGAGACGGAGAGCGCGGCACCTTCTAGGAGGCCAAGAAGGAAGCCGCACAACACCTGCACTGTGTCTGCAACTTTCAAACTGCTAGAAGCTAGTGGCTTGCCACTGGCCTGCCTCTTCAATTGCCATTAGCATTCCAATGGAAGCTATTCTTGGACAACTTTGCTCTGCTTGCTGCTAGTTCTGCCCCAGCCTACCATAGAGAACCTTGCTCTTGCCTTGAGGCTCTGAGATGCCAAGAACTTGTCAACTTCAAAGGGCGGGCCGGGCTACATCTACTCAGCTGCCACAGTTTCTCCTTGCTAGACCTAGTGGGAAAGCATTTTGCTGAGATGCAGAAGGCAAGAAACGCAGCATACGGAGACGCGGAGCTGTCCCAAGTGCCGCTGCCTAGGCGTCTTTCCGCAGAAGGAGCGCCCCGGAGCGCACCGCAACCGGCGCCGTCATCTCTGCGCAAAGAGCCAAAATATTTTAAAACCCGCCAAAACTAATCCAAAAATATTTTCAAACCCGCCAAAATAGAAAACCAGACAGAAGAGATCAATACATTCGAAAAAACCTGACAAAACATGATCAAGCCCACCAAAGCTAATCCAAACACACCAAAAACTGGGCTAAACAGAATCAAAACAAATCAAAACCTTCTAAAAGCCCGCCAAAATATTTCAAAACCCGTCAAAACTAATCAAAATATTCCAAATACCCGCCAAAACATTCCGAACACCCACCAAAAGGAATCCAAACATTCCAAAACCTGCCAACACAATAAAAACAACTCAAGAGAATACAAAACATTCTAAAACCCAACCAACACATTCCGAAAACCCGCCAAAACATCATAAAAACAAATCAAAACCAACCAAAATATTCCGAAAACCCGCCAAAATTATTTAGACCCGCAAAACTCATCAAAACATTCTAAAAAGATGCCAAAACATTAGAAAACCAGCCAGAACTGATCAAAACATTCAAAAAACTTGGCAAAACATCATAAAAACAAATCAAAACCAACCAAAACATTCCAAAAACCCGACAAAATAGTTTAGAACCTGCCAAAACTGATCAAAACATTCGGAAAAGATGCCAAAATACTAGAAAACCAGTCAGAAGTGATCGAAACATTCAAAAAACCCGCCAAAATATAGTAAAAACAAAGCTAAAGAAACCAAAATATTATAAACAACCTCTAAAATATCTTAAAACCCGCCAAAACTGATCAAAACATTCTGAAAATCGGCCAACATATTAGAAAACCAGCCAGAACTGATCAAACCAAAAAAAAACCCTTGCCACAACATAACAAAAAAAAATGAAAACCAAGCAAAACCTTCCAAATACATGCCAAAATATTTTAAACTAGACAAAACAAATCAAAACATTCCAAAACCCACAAAATAATATTAAAAAGAAATCAAAACCAACCAAAACATTCTAGAAAACCGACCAAAACATTCTGAAAACCCGCAAAATCAAAATAAAAACAAATCAAAACCAAGCAAAACATTCCAAAAACCCAACAAAATAGTTTAGAACCCGCCAAAACTGATCAAAACATTCTGAAAAGATGCCAAAATACTAGAAAACCAGTCAGAAGTGATCAAAACATTCAATAACTTGCCAAAACATAATCAAAACAAATGAAAGCAAACCCAAACATTCCAAATACCCGCCAAAATATTTTAAAACCCGCCAAAAGGAATCCAAACGTTCCACAACCTGCCAACACAATAAAAACAACACAAGAGAAAACAAAACATTCTAAAACACCACCAAAACATTCCGAAAACCCGCCAAAACATCATCAAAACAAATCAAAACAAACCAAACAATAAGAGGAACACGGCAACATATTGGCAAGCAAGAGACGGAGAGCGCGGCACCTTCTAGGAGGCCAAGAAGGAAGCCGCACAACACCTGCACTGTGTCTGCAACTTTCAAACTGCTAGAAGCTAGTGGCTTGCCACTGGCCTGCCTCTTCAATTGCCATTAGCATTCCAATGGAAGCTATTCTTGGACAACTTTGCTCTGCTTGCTGCTAGTTCTGCCCCAGCCTACCATAGAGAACCTTGCTCTTGCCTTGAGGCTCTGAGATGCCAAGAACTTGTCAACTTCAAAGGGCGGGCCGGGCTACATCTACTCAGCTGCCACAGTTTCTCCTTGCTAGACCTAGTGGGAAAGCATTTTGCTGAGATGCAGAAGGCAAGAAACGCAGCATACGGAGACGCGGAGCTGTCCCAAGTGCCGCTGCCTAGGCGTCTTTCCGCAGAAGGAGCGCCCCGGAGCGCACCGCAACCGGCGCCGTCATCTCTGCGCAAAGAGCCAAAATATTTTCAAACCCGCCAAAACTAATCCAAAAATATTTTCAAACCCGCCAAAATAGAAAACCAGACAGAAGAGATCAATACATTCGAAAAAACCTGACAAAACATGATCAAGCCCACCAAAGCTAATCCAAACACACCAAAAACTGGGCTAAACAGAATCAAAACAAATCAAAACCTTCTAAAAGCCCGCCAAAATATTTCAAAACCCGTCAAAACTAATCAAAATATTCCAAATACCCGCCAAAACATTCCGAACACCCACCAAAAGGAATCCAAACATTCCAAAACCTGTCAACACAATAAAAACAACTCAAGAGAATACAAAACATTCTAAAACCCAACCAACACATTCCGAAAACCCGCCAAAACATCATAAAAACAAATCAAAACCAACCAAAATATTCCGAAAACCCGCCAAAATTATTTAGACCCACAAAACTCATCAAAACATTCTAAAAAGATGCCAAAACATTAGAAAACCAGCCAGAACTGATCAAAACATTCAAAAAACTTGGCAAAACATCATAAAAACAAATCAAAACCAACCAAAACATTCCAAAAACCCGACAAAATAGTTTAGAACCTGCCAAAACTGATCAAAACATTCGGAAAAGATGCCAAAATACTAGAAAACCAGTCAGAAGTGATCGAAACATTCAAAAAACCCGCCAAAATATAGTAAAAACAAAGCTAAAGAAACCAAAATATTATAAACAACCTCTAAAATATCTTAAAACCCGCCAAACCTGATCAAAACATTCTGAAAATCGGCCAACATATTAGAAAACCAGCCAGAACTGATCAAACCAAAAAAAAACCCTTGCCAAAACATAACAAAAAAAAATGAAAACCAAGCAAAACCTTCCAAATACATGCCAAAATATTTTAAACTAGACAAAACAAATCAAAACATTCCAAAACCCACAAAATAATATTAAAAAGAAATCAAAACCAACCAAAACATTCTAGAAAACCGACCAAAACATTCTGAAAACCCGCAAAATCAAAATAAAAACAAATCAAAACCAAGCAAAACATTCCAAAAACCCAACAAAATAGTTTAGAACCCGCCAAAACTGATCAAAACATTCTGAAAAGATGCCAAAATACTAGAAAACCAGTCAGAAGTGATCAAAACATTCAATAACTTGCCAAAACATAATCAAAACAAATGAAAGCAAACCCAAACATTCCAAATACCCGCCAAAATATTTTAAAACCCGCCAAAAGGAATCCAAACGTTCCACAACCTGCCAACACAATAAAAACAACACAAGAGAAAACAAAACATTCTAAAACACCACCAAAACATTCCGAAAACCCGCCAAAACATCATCAAAACAAATCAAAACAAACCAAACAATAAGAGGAACACGGCAACATATTGGCAAGCAAGAGACGGAGAGCGCGGCACCTTCTAGGAGGCCAAGAAGGAAGCCGCACAACACCTGCACTGTGTCTGCAACTTTCAAACTGCTAGAAGCTAGTGGCTTGCCACTGGCCTGCCTCTTCAATTGCCATTAGCATTCCAATGGAAGCTATTCTTGGACAACTTTGCTCTGCTTGCTGCTAGTTCTGCCCCAGCCTACCATAGAGAACCTTGCTCTTGCCTTGAGGCTCTGAGATGCCAAGAACTTGTCAACTTCAAAGGGCGGGCCGGGCTACATCTACTCAGCTGCCACAGTTTCTCCTTGCTAGACCTAGTGGGAAAGCATTTTGCTGAGATGCAGAAGGCAAGAAACGCAGCATACGGAGACGCGGAGCTGTCCCAAGTGCCGCTGCCTAGGCGTCTTTCCGCAGAAGGAGCGCCCCGGAGCGCACCGCAACCGGCGCCGTCATCTCTGCGCAAAGAGCCAAAATATTTTCAAACCCGCCAAAACTAATCCAAAAATATTTTCAAACCCGCCAAAATAGAAAACCAGACAGAAGAGATCAATACATTCGAAAAAACCTGACAAAACATGATCGAGCCCACCAAAGCTAATCCAAACACACCAAAAACTGGGCTAAACAGAATCAAAACAAATCAAAACCTTCTAAAAGCCCGCCAAAATATTTCAAAACCCGTCAAAACTAATCAAAATATTCCAAATACCCGCCAAAACATTCCGAACACCCACCAAAAGGAATCCAAACATTCCAAAACCTGTCAACACAATAAAAACAACTCAAGAGAATACAAAACATTCTAAAACCCAACCAACACATTCCGAAAACCCGCCAAAACATCATAAAAACAAATCAAAACCAACCAAAATATTCCGAAAACCCGCCAAAATTATTTAGACCCACAAAACTCATCAAAACATTCTAAAAAGATGCCAAAACATTAGAAAACCAGACAGAACTGATCAAAACATTCAAAAAACTTGGCAAAACATCATAAAAACAAATCAAAACCAACCAAAACATTCCAAAAACCCGACAAAATAGTTTAGAACCTGCCAAAACTGATCAAAACATTCGGAAAAGATGCCAAAATACTAGAAAACCAGTCAGAAGTGATCGAAACATTCAAAAAACCCGCCAAAATATAGTAAAAACAAAGCTAAAGAAACCAAAATATTATAAACAACCTCTAAAATATCTTAAAACCCGCCAAACCTGATCAAAACATTCTGAAAATCGGCCAACATATTAGAAAACCAGCCAGAACTGATCAAACCAAAAAAAAACCCTTGCCAAAACATAAC
This sequence comes from Passer domesticus, assembly GCF_036417665.1. Classification (NCBI taxonomy): domain Eukaryota; kingdom Metazoa; phylum Chordata; class Aves; order Passeriformes; family Passeridae; genus Passer; species Passer domesticus. Next base: position 66,363,969 of record NC_087478.1, read on the forward strand.
AAAAAAAAATGAAAACCAAGCAAAACCTTCCAAATACATGCCAAAATATTTTAAACTAGACAAAACAAATCAAAACATTCCAAAACCCACAAAATAATATTAAAAAGAAATCAAAACCAGCCAAAACATTCTAGAAAACCGACCAAAACATTCTGAAAACCCGCAAAATCAAAATAAAAACAAATCAAAACCAACCAAAACATTCCAAAAACCCAACAAAATAGTTTAGAACCCGCCAAAACTGATCAAAACATTCTGAAAAGATGCCAAAATACTAGAAAACCAGTCAGAAGTGATCAAAACATTCAATAACTTGCCAAAACATAATCAAAACAAATGAAAGCAAACCCAAACATTCCAAATACCCGCCAAAATATTTTAAAACCCGCCAAAAGGAATCCAAATATTCCACAACCTGCCAAGACAATAAAAACAACACAAGAGAAAACAAAACATTCTAAAACACCACCAAAACATTCCGAAAACCCGCCAAAACATCATCAAAACAAATCAAAACAAACCAAACAATAGGAGGAACACGGCAACATATTGGCAAGCAAGAGACGGAGAGCGCGGCACCTTCTAGGAGGCCAAGAAGGAAGCCGCACAACACCTGCACTGTGTCTGCAACTTTCAAACTGCTAGAAGCTAGTGGCTTGCCACTGGCCTGCCTCTTCAATTGCCATTAGCATTCCAATGGAAGCTATTCTTGGACAACTTTGCTCTGCTTGCTGCTAGTTCTGCCCCAGCCTACCATAGAGAACCTTGCTCTTGCCTTGAGGCTCTGAGATGCCAAGAACTTGTCAACTTCAAAGGGCGGGCCGGGCTACATCTACTCAGCTGCCACAGTTTCTCCTTGCTAGACCTAGTGGGAAAGCATTTTGCTGAGATGCAGAAGGCAAGAAACGCAGCATACGGAGACGCGGAGCTGTCCCAAGTGCCGCTGCCTAGGCGTCTTTCCGCAGAAGGAGCGCCCCGGAGCGCACCGCAACCGGCGCCGTCATCTCTGCGCAAAGAGCCAAAATATTTTCAAACCCGCCAAAACTAATCCAAAAATATTTTCAAACCCGCCAAAATAGAAAACCAGACAGAAGTCATCAATACATTCGAAAAAACCTGACAAAACATGATCAAGCCCACCAAAGCTAATCCAAACACACCAAAAACTGGGCTAAACAGAATCAAAACAAATCAAAACCTTCTAAAAGCCCGCCAAAATATTTCAAAACCCGTCAAAACTAATCAAAATATTCCAAATACCCGCCAAAACATTCCGAACACCCACCAAAAGGAATCCAAACATTCCAAAACCTGTCAACACAATAAAAACAACTCAAGAGAATACAAAACATTCTAAAACCCAACCAACACATTCCGAAAACCCGCCAAAACATCATAAAAACAAATCAAAACCAACCAAAATATTCCGAAAACCCGCCAAAATTATTTAGACCCACAAAACTCATCAAAACATTCTAAAAAGATGCCAAAACATTAGAAAACCAGACAGAACTGATCAAAACATTCAAAAAACTTGGCAAAACATCATAAAAACAAATCAAAACCAACCAAAACATTCCAAAAACCCGACAAAATAGTTTAGAACCTGCCAAAACTGATCAAAACATTCGGAAAAGATGCCAAAATACTAGAAAACCAGTCAGAAGTGATCGAAACTTTCAATAACTTGCCAAAACATAATCAAAACAAATGAAAGCAAACCAAAAACATTCCAAATACCCGCCAAAATATTTGAAAACCCGCCAAAAGGAATCCAAATATTCCACAACCTGCCAAGACAATAAAAACAACACAAGAGAAAACAAAACATTCTAAAACACCACCAAAACATTCCGAAAACCCACCAAAACATCATCAAAACAAATCAAAACAAACCAAACAATAGGAGGAACACGGCAACATATTGGCAAGCAAGAGACGGAGAGCGCGGCACCTTCTAGGAGGCCAAGAAGGAAGCCGCACAACACCTGCACTGTGTCTGCAACTTTCAAACTGCTAGAAGCTAGTGGCTTGCCACTGGCCTGCCTCTTCAATTGCCATTAGCATTCCAATGGAAGCTATTCTTGGACAACTTTGCTCTGCTTGCTGCTAGTTCTGCCCCAGCCTACCATAGAGAACCTTGCTCTTGCCTTGAGGCTCTGAGATGCCAAGAACTTGTCAACTTCAAAGGGCGGGCCGGGCTACATCTACTCAGCTGCCACAGTTTCTCCTTGCTAGACCTAGTGGGAAAGCATTTTGCTGAGATGCAGAAGGCAAGAAACGCAGCATACGGAGACGCGGAGCTGTCCCAAGTGCCGCTGCCTAGGCGTCTTTCCGCAGAAGGAGCGCCCCGGAGCGCACCGCAACCGGCGCCGTCATCTCTGCGCAAAGAGCCAAAATATTTTAAAACCCGCCAAAACTAATCCAAAAATATTTTCAAACCCGCCAAAATAGAAAACCAGACAGAAGAGATCAATACATTCGAAAAAACCTGACAAAACATGATCAAGCCCACCAAAGCTAATCCAAACACACCAAAAACTGGGCTAAACAGAATCAAAACAAATCAAAACCTTCTAAAAGCCCGCCAAAATATTTCAAAACCCGTCAAAACTAATCAAAATATTCCAAATACCCGCCAAAACATTCCGAACACCCACCAAAAGGAATCCAAACATTCCAAAACCTGTCAACACAATAAAAACAACTCAAGAGAATACAAAACATTCTAAAACCCAACCAACACATTCCGAAAACCCGCCAAAACATCATAAAAACAAATCAAAACCAACCAAAATATTCCGAAAACCCGCCAAAATTATTTAGACCCACAAAACTCATCAAAACATTCTAAAAAGATGCCAAAACATTAGAAAACCAGACAGAACTGATCAAAACATTCAAAAAACTTGGCAAAACATCATAAAAACAAATCAAAACCAACCAAAACATTCCAAAAACCCGACAAAATAGTTTAGAACCTGCCAAAACTGATCAAAACATTCGGAAAAGATGCCAAAATACTAGAAAACCAGTCAGAAGTGATCGAAACATTCAAAAAACCCGCCAAAATATAGTAAAAACAAAGCTAAAGAAACCAAAATATTATAAACAACCTCTAAAATATCTTAAAACCCGCCAAAACTGATCAAAACATTCTGAAAATCGGCCAACATATTAGAAAACCAGCCAGAACTGATCAAACCAAAAAAAAAACCCTTGCCAAAACATAACAAAAAAAATGAAAACCAAGCAAAACCTTCCAAATACATGCCAAAATATTTTAAACTAGACAAAACAAATCAAAACATTCCAAAACCCACAAAATAATATTAAAAAGAAATCAAAACCAACCAAAACATTCTAGAAAACCGACCAAAACATTCTGAAAACCCGCAAAATCAAAATAAAAACAAATCAAAACCAAGCAAAACATTCCAAAAACCCAACAAAATAGTTTAGAACCCGCCAAAACTGATCAAAACATTCTGAAAAGATGCCAAAATACTAGAAAACCAGTCAGAAGTGATCAAAACATTCAATAACTTGCCAAAACATAATCAAAACAAATGAAAGCAAACCCAAACATTCCAAATACCCGCCAAAATATTTTAAAACCCGCCAAAAGGAATCCAAACGTTCCACAACCTGCCAACACAATAAAAACAACACAAGAGAAAACAAAACATTCTAAAACACCACCAAAACATTCCGAAAACCCGCCAAAACATCATAAAAACAAATCAAAACAAACCAAACAATAAGAGGAACACGGCAACATATTGGCAAGCAAGAGACGGAGAGCGCGGCACCTTCTAGGAGGCCAAGAAGGAAGCCGCACAACACCTGCACTGTGTCTGCAACTTTCAAACTGCTAGAAGCTAGTGGCTTGCCACTGGCCTGCCTCTTCAATTGCCATTAGCATTCCAATGGAAGCTATTCTTGGACAACTTTGCTCTGCTTGCTGCTAGTTCTGCCCCAGCCTACCATAGAGAACCTTGCTCTTGCCTTGAGGCTCTGAGATGCCAAGAACTTGTCAACTTCAAAGGGCGGGCCGGGCTACATCTACTCAGCTGCCACAGTTTCTCCTTGCTAGACCTAGTGGGAAAGCATTTTGCTGAGATGCAGAAGGCAAGAAACGCAGCATACGGAGACGCGGAGCTGTCCCAAGTGCCGCTGCCTAGGCGTCTTTCCGCAGAAGGAGCGCCCCGGAGCGCACCGCAACCGGCACCGTCATCTCTGCGCAAAGAGCCAAAATATTTTAAAACCCGCCAAAACTAATCCAAAAATATTTTCAAACCCGCCAAAATAGAAAACCAGACAGAAGAGATCAATACATTCGAAAAAACCTGACAAAACATGATCAAGCCCACCAAAGCTAATCCAAACACACCAAAAACTGGGCTAAACAGAATCAAAACAAATCAAAACAAATCAAAACCTTCTAAAAACCCACCAAAATATTTCAAAACCCGTCAAAACTAATCAAAACATTCCGAACACCCGCCAAAACATTCCGAACACCCGCCAAAAGGAATCCAAACATTCCAAAACCTGCCAACACAATAAAAACAACTCAAGAGAATACAAAACATTCTAAAACCCAACCAAAACATTCCGAAAACCCACCAAAACATCATAAAAAAAAAATCAAAACCAACCAAAATATTCCGAAAACCCGCCAAAATAATTTAGACCCGCAAAACTCATCAAAACTTTCTGAAAAGATGCCAAAACATTAGAAAACCAGACAGAACTGATCAAAACATTGAAAAAACTAGGCAAAACATCATAAAAACAAATCAAAACCAACCAAAAAATTCCAAAAACCTGACAAAATAGTTTAGAACCTGCCAAAACTGATCAAAACATTCTGAAAAGATGCCAAAATACTAGAAAACCAGTCAGAAGAGATCGAAACTTTCAATAACTTGCCAAAACATAATCAAAACAAATGAAAGCAAACCAAAAACATTCCAAATACCCGCCAAAATATTTGAAAACCCGCCAAAAGGAATCCAAATATTCCACAACCTGCCAAGACAATAAAAACAACACAAGAGAAAACAAAACATTCTAAAACACCACCAAAACATTCCGAAAACCCACCAAAACATCATCAAAACAAATCAAAACAAACCAAACAATAGGAGGAACACGGCAACATATTGGCAAGCAAGAGACGGAGAGCGCGGCACCTTCTAGGAGGCCAAGAAGGAAGCCGCACAACACCTGCACTGTGTCTGCAACTTTCAAACTGCTAGAAGCTAGTGGCTTGCCACTGGCCTGCCTCTTCAATTGCCATTAGCATTCCAATGGAAGCTATTCTTGGACAACTTTGCTCTGCTTGCTGCTAGTTCTGCCCCAGCCTACCATAGAGAACCTTGCTCTTGCCTTGAGGCTCTGAGATGCCAAGAACTTGTCAACTTCAAAGGGCGGGCCGGGCTACATCTACTCAGCTGCCACAGTTTCTCCTTGCTAGACCTAGTGGGAAAGCATTTTGCTGAGATGCAGAAGGCAAGAAACGCAGCATACGGAGACGCGGAGCTGTCCCAAGTGCCGCTGCCTAGGCGTCTTTCCGCAGAAGGAGCGCCCCGGAGCGCACCGCAACCGGCACCGTCATCTCTGCGCAAAGAGCCAAAATATTTTAAAACCCGCCAAAACTAATCCAAAAATATTTTCAAACCCGCCAAAATAGAAAACCAGACAGAAGAGATCAATACATTCGAAAAAACCTGACAAAACATGATCAAGCCCACCAAAGCTAATCCAAACACACCAAAAACTGGGCTAAACAGAATCAAAACAAATCAAAACCTTCTAAAAGCCCGCCAAAATATTTCAAAACCCGTCAAAACTAATCAAAATATTCCAAATACCCGCCAAAACATTCCGAACACCCACCAAAAGGAATCCAAACATTCCAAAACCTGTCAACACAATAAAAACAACTCAAGAGAATACAAAACATTCTAAAACCCAACCAACACATTCCGAAAACCCGCCAAAACATCATAAAAACAAATCAAAACCAACCAAAATATTCCGAAAACCCGCCAAAATTATTTAGACCCACAAAACTCATCAAAACATTCTAAAAAGATGCCAAAACATTAGAAAACCAGACAGAACTGATCAAAACATTCAAAAAACTTGGCAAAACATCATAAAAACAAATCAAAACCAACCAAAACATTCCAAAAACCCGACAAAATAGTTTAGAACCTGCCAAAACTGATCAAAACATTCGGAAAAGATGCCAAAATACTAGAAAACCAGTCAGAAGTGATCGAAACATTCAAAAAACCCGCCAAAATATAGTAAAAACAAAGCTAAAGAAACCAAAATATTATAAACAACCTCTAAAATATCTTAAAACCCGCCAAAACTGATCAAAACATTCTGAAAATCGGCCAACATATTAGAAAACCAGCCAGAACTGATCAAACCAAAAAAAAACCCTTGCCAAAACATAACAAAAAAAAATGAAAACCAAGCAAAACCTTCCAAATACATGCCAAAATATTTTAAACTAGACAAAACAAATCAAAACATTCCAAAACCCACAAAATAATATTAAAAAGAAATCAAAACCAACCAAAACATTCTAGAAAACCGACCAAAACATTCTGAAAACCCGCAAAATCAAAATAAAAACAAATCAAAACCAAGCAAAACATTCCAAAAACCCAACAAAATAGTTTAGAACCCGCCAAAACTGATCAAAACATTCTGAAAAGATGCCAAAATACTAGAAAACCAGTCAGAAGTGATCAAAACATTCAATAACTTGCCAAAACATAATCAAAACAAATGAAAGCAAACCCAAACATTCCAAATACCCGCCAAAATATTTTAAAACCCGCCAAAAGGAATCCAAACGTTCCACAACCTGCCAACACAATAAAAACAACACAAGAGAAAACAAAACATTCTAAAACACCACCAAAACATTCCGAAAACCCGCCAAAACATCATAAAAACAAATCAAAACAAACCAAACAATAAGAGGAACACGGCAACATATTGGCAAGCAAGAGACGGAGAGCGCGGCACCTTCTAGGAGGCCAAGAAGGAAGCCGCACAACACCTGCACTGTGTCTGCAACTTTCAAACTGCTAGAAGCTAGTGGCTTGCCACTGGCCTGCCTCTTCAATTGCCATTAGCATTCCAATGGAAGCTATTCTTGGACAACTTTGCTCTGCTTGCTGCTAGTTCTGCCCCAGCCTACCATAGAGAACCTTGCTCTTGCCTTGAGGCTCTGAGATGCCAAGAACTTGTCAACTTCAAAGGGCGGGCCGGGCTACATCTACTCAGCTGCCACAGTTTCTCCTTGCTAGACCTAGTGGGAAAGCATTTTGCTGAGATGCAGAAGGCAAGAAACGCAGCATACGGAGACGCGGAGCTGTCCCAAGTGCCGCTGCCTAGGCGTCTTTCCGCAGAAGGAGCGCCCCGGAGCGCACCGCAACCGGCACCGTCATCTCTGCGCAAAGAGCCAAAATATTTTCAAACCCGCCAAAACTAATCCAAAAATATTTTCAAACCCGCCAAAATAGAAAACCAGACAGAAGAGATCAATACATTCGAAAAAACCTGACAAAACATGATCAAGCCCACCAAAGCTAATCCAAACACACCAAAAACTGGGCTAAACAGAATCAAAACAAATCAAAACAAATCGAAACCTTCTAAAAACCCACCAAAATATTTCAAAACCCGTCAAAACTAATCAAAACATTCCGAACACCCGCCAAAACATTCCGAACACCCGCCAAAAGGAATCCAAACATTCCAAAACCTGCCAACACAATAAAAACAACTCAAGAGAATACAAAACATTCTAAAACCCAACCAAAACATTCCGAAAACCCACCAAAACATCATAAAAAAAAAATCAAAACCAACCAAAATATTCCGAAAACCCGCCAAAATAATTTAGACCCGCAAAACTCATCAAAACTTTCTGAAAAGATGCCAAAACATTAGAAAACCAGACAGAACTGATCAAAACATTGAAAAAACTAGGCAAAACATCATAAAAACAAATCAAAACCAACCAAAAAATTCCAAAAACCTGACAAAATAGTTTAGAACCTGCCAAAACTGATCAAAACATTCTGAAAAGATGCCAAAATACTAGAAAACCAGTCAGAAGAGATCGAAACTTTCAATAACTTGCCAAAACATAATCAAAACAAATGAAAGCAAACCAAAAACATTCCAAATACCCGCCAAAATATTTGAAAACCCGCCAAAAGGAATCCAAATATTCCACAACCTGCCAAGACAATAAAAACAACACAAGAGAAAACAAAACATTCTAAAACACCACCAAAACATTCCGAAAACCCACCAAAACATCATCAAAACAAATCAAAACAAACCAAACAATAGGAGGAACACGGCAACATATTGGCAAGCAAGAGACGGAGAGCGCGGCACCTTCTAGGAGGCCAAGAAGGAAGCCGCACAACACCTGCACTGTGTCTGCAACTTTCAAACTGCTAGAAGCTAGTGGCTTGCCACTGGCCTGCCTCTTCAATTGCCATTAGCATTCCAATGGAAGCTATTCTTGGACAACTTTGCTCTGCTTGCTGCTAGTTCTGCCCCAGCCTACCATAGATAACCTTGCTCTTGCCTTGAGGCTCTGAGATGCCAAGAACTTGTCAACTTCAAAGGGCGGGCCGGGCTACATCTACTCAGCTGCCACAGTTTCTCCTTGCTAGACCTAGTGGGAAAGCATTTTGCTGAGATGCAGAAGGCAAGAAACGCAGCATACGGAGACGCGGAGCTGTCCCAAGTGCCGCTGCCTAGGCGTCTTTCCGCAGAAGGAGCGCCCCGGAGCGCACCGCAACCGGCGCCGTCATCTCTGCGCAAAGAGCCAAAATATTTTCAAACCCGCCAACACTAATCCAAAAATATTTTCAAACCCGCCAAAATAGAAAACCAGACAGAAGTCATCAATACATTCGAAAAAACCTGACAAAACATGATCAAGCCCACCAAAGCTAATCCAAACACACCAAAAACTGGGCTAAACAGAATCAAAACAAATCAAAACCTTCTAAAAGCCCGCCAAAATATTTCAAAACCCGTCAAAACTAATCAAAATATTCCAAATACCCGCCAAAACATTCCGAACACCCACCAAAAGGAATCCAAACATTCCAAAACCTGTCAACACAATAAAAACAACTCAAGAGAATACAAAACATTCTAAAACCCAACCAACACATTCCGAAAACCCGCCAAAACATCATAAAAACAAATCAAAACCAACCAAAATATTCCGAAAACCCGCCAAAATTATTTAGACCCACAAAACTCATCAAAACATTCTAAAAAGATGCCAAAACATTAGAAAACCAGACAGAACTGATCAAAACATTCAAAAAACTTGGCAAAACATCATAAAAACAAATCAAAACCAACCAAAACATTCCAAAAACCCGACAAAATAGTTTAGAACCTGCCAAAACTGATCAAAACATTCGGAAAAGATGCCAAAATACTAGAAAACCAGTCAGAAGTGATCGAAACATTCAAAAAACCCGCCAAAATATAGTAAAAACAAAGCTAAAGAAACCAAAATATTATAAACAACCTCTAAAATATCTTAAAACCCGTCAAAACTGATCAAAACATTCTGAAAATCGGCCAACATATTAGAAAACCAGCCAGAACTGATCAAACCAAAAAAAAACCCTTGCCAAAACATAACAAAAAAAAATGAAAACCAAGCAAAACCTTCCAAATACATGCCAAAATATTTTAAACTAGACAAAACAAATCAAAACATTCCAAAACCCACAAAATAATATTAAAAAGAAATCAAAACCAACCAAAACATTCTAGAAAACCGACCAAAACATTCTGAAAACCCGCAAAATCAAAATAAAAACAAATCAAAACCAAGCAAAACATTCCAAAAACCCAACAAAATAGTTTAGAACCCGCCAAAACTGATCAAAACATTCTGAAAAGATGCCAAAATACTAGAAAACCAGTCAGAAGTGATCGAAACATTCAATAACTTGCCAAAACATAATCAAAACAAATGAAAGCAAACCCAAACATTCCAAATACCCGCCAAAATATTTTAAAACCCGCCAAAAGGAATCCAAACGTTCCACAACCTGCCAACACAATAAAAACAACACAAGAGAAAACAAAACATTCTAAAACACCACCAAAACATTCCGAAAACCCGCCAAAACATCATAAAAACAAATCAAAACAAACCAAACAATAAGAGGAACACGGCAACATATTGGCAAGCAAGAGACGGAGAGCGCGGCACCTTCTAGGAGGCCAAGAAGGAAGCCGCACAACACCTGCACTGTGTCTGCAACTTTCAAACTGCTAGAAGCTAGTGGCTTGCCACTGGCCTGCCTCTTCAATTGCCATTAGCATTCCAATGGAAGCTATTCTTGGACAACTTTGCTCTGCTTGCTGCTAGTTCTGCCCCAGCCTACCATAGAGAACCTTGCTCTTCCCTTGAGGCTCTGAGATGCCAAGAACTTGTCAACTTCAAAGGGCGGGCCGGGCTACATCTACTCAGCTGCCACAGTTTCTCCTTGCTAGACCTAGTGGGAAAGCATTTTGCTGAGATGCAGAAGGCAAGAAACGCAGCATACGGAGACGCGGAGCTGTCCCAAGTGCCGCTGCCTAGGCGTCTTTCCGCAGAAGGAGCGCCCCGGAGCGCACCGCAACCGGCACCGTCATCTCTGCGCAAAGAGCCAAAATATTTTCAAACCCGCCAAAACTAATCCAAAAATATTTTCAAACCCGCCAAAATAGAAAACCAGACAGAAGAGATCAATACATTCGAAAAAACCTGACAAAACATGATCAAGCCCACCAAAGCTAATCCAAACACACCAAAAACTGGGCTAAACAGAATCAAAACAAATCAAAACAAATCGAAACCTTCTAAAAACCCACCAAAATATTTCAAAACCCGTCAAAACTAATCAAAACATTCCGAACACCCGCCAAAACATTCCGAACACCCGCCAAAAGGAATCCAAACATTCCAAAACCTGCCAACACAATAAAAACAACTCAAGAGAATACAAAACATTCTAAAACCCAACCAAAACATTCCGAAAACCCACCAAAACATCATAAAAAAAAAATCAAAACCAACCAAAATATTCCGAAAACCCGCCAAAATAATTTAGACCCGCAAAACTCATCAAAACTTTCTGAAAAGATGCCAAAACATTAGAAAACCAGACAGAACTGATCAAAACATTGAAAAAACTAGGCAAAACATCATAAAAACAAATCAAAACCAACCAAAAAATTCCAAAAACCTGACAAAATAGTTTAGAACCTGCCAAAACTGATCAAAACATTCTGAAAAGATGCCAAAATACTAGAAAACCAGTCAGAAGAGATCGAAACTTTCAATAACTTGCCAAAACATAATCAAAACAAATGAAAGCAAACCAAAAACATTCCAAATACCCGCCAAAATATTTGAAAACCCGCCAAAAGGAATCCAAATATTCCACAACCTGCCAAGACAATAAAAACAACACAAGAGAAAACAAAACATTCTAAAACACCACCAAAACATTCCGAAAACCCACCAAAACATCATCAAAACAAATCAAAACAAACCAAACAATAGGAGGAACACGGCAACATATTGGCAAGCAAGAGACGGAGAGCGCGGCACCTTCTAGGAGGCCAAGAAGGAAGCCGCACAACACCTGCACTGTGTCTGCAACTTTCAAACTGCTAGAAGCTAGTGGCTTGCCACTGGCCTGCCTCTTCAATTGCCATTAGCATTCCAATGGAAGCTATTCTTGGACAACTTTGCTCTGCTTGCTGCTAGTTCTGCCCCAGCCTACCATAGAGAACCTTGCTCTTGCCTTGAGGCTCTGAGATGCCAAGAACTTGTCAACTTCAAAGGGCGGGCCGGGCTACATCTACTCAGCTGCCACAGTTTCTCCTTGCTAGACCTAGTGGGAAAGCATTTTGCTGAGATGCAGAAGGCAAGAAACGCAGCATACGGAGACGCGGAGCTGTCCCAAGTGCCGCTGCCTAGGCGTCTTTCCGCAGAAGGAGCGCCCCGGAGCGCACCGCAACCGGCGCCGTCATCTCTGCGCAAAGAGCCAAAATATTTTCAAACCCGCCAAAACTAATCCAAAAATATTTTCAAACCCGCCAAAATAGAAAACCAGACAGAAGTCATCAATACATTCGAAAAAACCTGACAAAACATGATCAAGCCCACCAAAGCTAATCCAAACACACCAAAAACTGGGCTAAACAGAATCAAAACAAATCAAAACCTTCTAAAAGCCCGCCAAAATATTTCAAAACCCGTCAAAACTAATCAAAATATTCCAAATACCCGCCAAAACATTCCGAACACCCACCAAAAGGAATCCAAACATTCCAAAACCTGTCAACACAATAAAAACAACTCAAGAGAATACAAAACATTCTAAAACCCAACCAACACATTCCGAAAACCCGCCAAAACATCATAAAAACAAATCAAAACCAACCAAAATATTCCGAAAACCCGCCAAAATTATTTAGACCCACAAAACTCATCAAAACATTCTAAAAAGATGCCAAAACATTAGAAAACCAGACAGAACTGATCAAAACATTCAAAAAACTTGGCAAAACATCATAAAAACAAATCAAAACCAACCAAAACATTCCAAAAACCCGACAAAATAGTTTAGAACCTGCCAAAACTGATCAAAACATTCGGAAAAGATGCCAAAATACTAGAAAACCAGTCAGAAGTGATCGAAACATTCAAAAAACCCGCCAAAATATAGTAAAAACAAAGCTAAAGAAACCAAAATATTATAAACAACCTCTAAAATATCTTAAAACCCGCCAAAACTGATCAAAACATTCTGAAAATCGGCCAGCATATTAGAAAACCAGCCAGAACTGATCAAACCAAAAAAAAACCCTTGCCAAAACATAACAAAAAAAAATGAAAACCAAGCAAAACCTTCCAAATACATGCCAAAATATTTTAAACTAGACAAAACAAATCAAAACATTCCAAAACCCACAAAATAATATTAAAAAGAAATCAAAACCAACCAAAACATTCTAGAAAACCGACCAAAACATTCTGAAAACCCGCAAAATCAAAATAAAAACAAATCAAAACCAAGCAAAACATTCCAAAAACCCAACAAAATAGTTTAGAACCCGCCAAAACTGATCAAAACATTCTGAAAAGATGCCAAAATACTAGAAAACCAGTCAGAAGTGATCAAAACATTCAATAACTTGCCAAAACATAATCAAAACAAATGAAAGCAAACCCAAACATTCCAAATACCCGCCAAAATATTTTAAAACCCGCCAAAAGGAATCCAAACGTTCCACAACCTGCCAACACAATAAAAACAACACAAGAGAAAACAAAACATTCTAAAACACCACCAAAACATTCCGAAAACCCGCCAAAACATCATAAAAACAAATCAAAACAAACCAAACAATAAGAGGAACACGGCAACATATTGGCAAGCAAGAGACGGAGAGCGCGGCACCTTCTAGGAGGCCAAGAAGGAAGCCGCACAACACCTGCACTGTGTCTGCAACTTTCAAACTGCTAGAAGCTAGTGGCTTGCCACTGGCCTGCCTCTTCAATTGCCATTAGCATTCCAATGGAAGCTATTCTTGGACAACTTTGCTCTGCTTGCTGCTAGTTCTGCCCCAGCCTACCATAGAGAACCTTGCTCTTGCCTTGAGGCTCTGAGATGCCAAGAACTTGTCAACTTCAAAGGGCGGGCCGGGCTACATCTACTCAGCTGCCACAGTTTCTCCTTGCTAGACCTAGTGGGAAAGCATTTTGCTGAGATGCAGAAGGCAAGAAACGCAGCATACGGAGACGCGGAGCTGTCCCAAGTGCCGCTGCCTAGGCGTCTTTCCGCAGAAGGAGCGCCCCGGAGCGCACCGCAACCGGCACCGTCATCTCTGCGCAAAGAGCCAAAATATTTTAAAACCCGCCAAAACTAATCCAAAAATATTTTCAAACCCGCCAAAATAGAAAACCAGACAGAAGAGATCAATACATTCGAAAAAACCTGACAAAACATGATCAAGCCCACCAAAGCTAATCCAAACACACCAAAAACTGGGCTAAACAGAATCAAAACAAATCAAAACAAATCGAAACCTTCTAAAAACCCACCAAAATATTTCAAAACCCGTCAAAACTAATCAAAACATTCCGAACACCCGCCAAAACATTCCGAACACCCGCCAAAAGGAATCCAAACATTCCAAAACCTGCCAACACAATAAAAACAACTCAAGAGAATACAAAACATTCTAAAACCCAACCAAAACATTCCGAAAACCCACCAAAACATCATAAAAAAAAAATCAAAACCAACCAAAATATTCCGAAAACCCGCCAAAATAATTTAGACCCGCAAAACTCATCAAAACTTTCTGAAAAGATGCCAAAACATTAGAAAACCAGACAGAACTGATCAAAACATTGAAAAAACTAGGCAAAACATCATAAAAACAAATCAAAACCAACCAAAAAATTCCAAAAACCTGACAAAATAGTTTAGAACCTGCCAAAACTGATCAAAACATTCTGAAAAGATGCCAAAATACTAGAAAACCAGTCAGAAGAGATCGAAACTTTCAATAACTTGCCAAAACATAATCAAAACAAATGAAAGCAAACCAAAAACATTCCAAATACCCGCCAAAATATTTGAAAACCCGCCAAAAGGAATCCAAATATTCCACAACCTGCCAAGACAATAAAAACAACACAAGAGAAAACAAAACATTCTAAAACACCACCAAAACATTCCGAAAACCCACCAAAACATCATCAAAACAAATCAAAACAAACCAAACAATAGGAGGAACACGGCAACATATTGGCAAGCAAGAGACGGAGAGCGCGGCACCTTCTAGGAGGCCAAGAAGGAAGCCGCACAACACCTGCACTGTGTCTGCAACTTTCAAACTGCTAGAAGCTAGTGGCTTGCCACTGGCCTGCCTCTTCAATTGCCATTAGCATTCCAATGGAAGCTATTCTTGGACAACTTTGCTCTGCTTGCTGCTAGTTCTGCCCCAGCCTACCATAGAGAACCTTGCTCTTGCCTTGAGGCTCTGAGATGCCAAGAACTTGTCAACTTCAAAGGGCGGGCCGGGCTACATCTACTCAGCTGCCACAGTTTCTCCTTGCTAGACCTAGTGGGAAAGCATTTTGCTGAGATGCAGAAGGCAAGAAACGCAGCATACGGAGACGCGGAGCTGTCCCAAGTGCCGCTGCCTAGGCGTCTTTCCGCAGAAGGAGCGCCCCGGAGCGCACCGCAACCGGCGCCGTCATCTCTGCGCAAAGAGCCAAAATATTTTCAAACCCGCCAAAACTAATCCAAAAATATTTTCAAACCCGCCAAAATAGAAAACCAGACAGAAGTCATCAATACATTCGAAAAAACCTGACAAAACATGATCAAGCCCACCAAAGCTAATCCAAACACACCAAAAACTGGGCTAAACAGAATCAAAACAAATCAAAACCTTCTAAAAGCCCGCCAAAATATTTCAAAACCCGTCAAAACTAATCAAAATATTCCAAATACCCGCCAAAACATTCCGAACACCCACCAAAAGGAATCCAAACATTCCAAAACCTGTCAACACAATAAAAACAACTCAAGAGAATACAAAACATTCTAAAACCCAACCAACACATTCCGAAAACCCGCCAAAACATCATAAAAACAAATCAAAACCAACCAAAATATTCCGAAAACCCGCCAAAATTATTTAGACCCACAAAACTCATCAAAACATTCTAAAAAGATGCCAAAACATTAGAAAACCAGACAGAACTGATCAAAACATTCAAAAAACTTGGCAAAACATCATAAAAACAAATCAAAACCAACCAAAACATTCCAAAAACCCGACAAAATAGTTTAGAACCTGCCAAAACTGATCAAAACATTCGGAAAAGATGCCAAAATACTAGAAAACCAGTCAGAAGTGATCGAAACATTCAAAAAACCCGCCAAAATATAGTAAAAACAAAGCTAAAGAAACCAAAATATTATAAACAACCTCTAAAATATCTTAAAACCCGCCAAAACTGATCAAAACATTCTGAAAATCGGCCAACATATTAGAAAACCAGCCAGAACTGATCAAACCAAAAAAAAACCCTTGCCAAAACATAACAAAAAAAAATGAAAACCAAGCAAAACCTTCCAAATACATGCCAAAATATTTTAAACTAGACAAAACAAATCAAAACATTCCAAAACCCACAAAATAATATTAAAAAGAAATCAAAACCAACCAAAACATTCTAGAAAACCGACCAAAACATTCTGAAAACCCGCAAAATCAAAATAAAAACAAATCAAAACCAAGCAAAACATTCCAAAAACCCAACAAAATAGTTTAGAACCCGCCAAAACTAATTAAAACATTCTGAAAAGATGCCAAAATACTAGAAAACCAGTCAGAAGTGATCAAAACATTCAATAACTTGCCAAAACATAATCAAAACAAATGAAAGCAAACCCAAACATTCCAAATACCCGCCAAAATATTTTAAAACCCGCCAAAAGGAATCCAAACGTTCCACAACCTGCCAACACAATAAAAACAACACAAGAGAAAACAAAACATTCTAAAACACCACCAAAACATTCCGAAAACCCACCAAAACATCATAAAAACAAATCAAAACAAACCAAACAATAAGAGGAACACGGCAACATATTGGCAAGCAAGAGACGGAGAGCGCGGCACCTTCTAGGAGGCCAAGAAGGAAGCCGCACAACACCTGCACTGTGTCTGCAACTTTCAAACTGCTAGAAGCTAGTGGCTTGCCACTGGCCTGCCTCTTCAATTGCCATTAGCATTCCAATGGAAGCTATTCTTGGACAACTTTGCTCTGCTTGCTGCTAGTTCTGCCCCAGCCTACCATAGAGAACCTTGCTCTTGCCTTGAGGCTCTGAGATGCCAAGAACTTGTCAACTTCAAAGGGCGGGCCGGGCTACATCTACTCAGCTGCCACAGTTTCTCCTTGCTAGACCTAGTGGGAAAGCATTTTGCTGAGATGCAGAAGGCAAGAAACGCAGCATACGGAGACGCGGAGCTGTCCCAAGTGCCGCTGCCTAGGCGTCTTTCCGCAGAAGGAGCGCCCCGGAGCGCACCGCAACCGGCACCGTCATCTCTGCGCAAAGAGCCAAAATATTTTCAAACCCGCCAAAACTAATCCAAAAATATTTTCAAACCCGCCAAAATAGAAAACCAGACAGAAGAGATCAATACATTCGAAAAAACCTGACAAAACATGATCAAGCCCACCAAAGCTAATCCAAACACACCAAAAACTGGGCTAAACAGAATCAAAACAAATCAAAACAAATTGAAACCTTCTAAAAACCCACCAAAATATTTCAAAACCCGTCAAAACTAATCAAAACATTCCGAACACCCGCCAAAACATTCCGAACACCCGCCAAAAGGAATCCAAACATTCCAAAACCTGCCAACACAATAAAAACAACTCAAGAGAATACAAAACATTCTAAAACCCAACCAAAACATTCCGAAAACCCACCAAAACATCATAAAAAAAAAATCAAAACCAACCAAAATATTCCGAAAACCCGCCAAAATAATTTAGACCCGCAAAACTCATCAAAACTTTCTGAAAAGATGCCAAAACATTAGAAAACCAGACAGAACTGATCAAAACATTGAAAAAACTAGGCAAAACATCATAAAAACAAATCAAAACCAACCAAAAAATTCCAAAAACCTGACAAAATAGTTTAGAACCTGCCAAAACTGATCAAAACATTCTGAAAAGATGCCAAAATACTAGAAAACCAGTCAGAAGTGATCGAAACTTTCAATAACTTGCCAAAACATAATCAAAACAAATGAAAGCAAACCAAAAACATTCCAAATACCCGCCAAAATATTTGAAAACCCGCCAAAAGGAATCCAAATATTCCACAACCTGCCAAGACAATAAAAACAACACAAGAGAAAACAAAACATTCTAAAACACCACCAAAACATTCCGAAAACCCACCAAAACATCATCAAAACAAATCAAAACAAACCAAACAATAGGAGGAACACGGCAACATATTGGCAAGCAAGAGACGGAGAGCGCGGCACCTTCTAGGAGGCCAAGAAGGAAGCCGCACAACACCTGCACTGTGTCTGCAACTTTCAAACTGCTAGAAGCTAGTGGCTTGCCACTGGCCTGCCTCTTCAATTGCCATTAGCATTCCAATGGAAGCTATTCTTGGACAACTTTGCTCTGCTTGCTGCTAGTTCTGCCCCAGCCTACCATAGATAACCTTGCTCTTCCCTTGAGGCTCTGAGATGCCAAGAACTTGTCAACTTCAAAGGGCGGGCCGGGCTACATCTACTCAGCTGCCACAGTTTCTCCTTGCTAGACCTAGTGGGAAAGCATTTTGCTGAGATGCAGAAGGCAAGAAACGCAGCATACGGAGACGCGGAGCTGTCCCAAGTGCCGCTGCCTAGGCGTCTTTCCGCAGAAGGAGCGCCCCGGAGCGCACCGCAACCGGCGCCGTCATCTCTGCGCAAAGAGCCAAAATATTTTCAAACCCGCCAAAACTAATCCAAAAATATTTTCAAACCCGCCAAAATAGAAAACCAGACAGAAGTCATCAATACATTCGAAAAAACCTGACAAAACATGATCAAGCCCACCAAAGCTAATCCAAACACACCAAAAACTGGGCTAAACAGAATCAAAACAAATCAAAACCTTCTAAAAGCCCGCCAAAATATTTCAAAACCCGTCAAAACTAATCAAAATATTCCAAATACCCGCCAAAACATTCCGAACACCCACCAAAAGGAATCCAAACATTCCAAAACCTGTCAACACAATAAAAACAACTCAAGAGAATACAAAACATTCTAAAACCCAACCAACACATTCCGAAAACCCGCCAAAACATCATAAAAACAAATCAAAACCAACCAAAATATTCCGAAAACCCGCCAAAATTATTTAGACCCACAAAACTCATCAAAACATTCTAAAAAGATGCCAAAACATTAGAAAACCAGACAGAACTGATCAAAACATTCAAAAAACTTGGCAAAACATCATAAAAACAAATCAAAACCAACCAAAACATTCCAAAAACCCGACAAAATAGTTTAGAACCTGCCAAAACTGATCAAAACATTCGGAAAAGATGCCAAAATACTAGAAAACCAGTCAGAAGTGATCGAAACATTCAAAAAACCCGCCAAAATATAGTAAAAACAAAGCTAAAGAAACCAAAATATTATAAACAACCTCTAAAATATCTTAAAACCCGTCAAAACTGATCAAAACATTCTGAAAATCGGCCAACATATTAGAAAACCAGCCAGAACTGATCAAACCAAAAAAAAACCCTTGCCAAAACATAACAAAAAAAAATGAAAACCAAGCAAAACCTTCCAAATACATGCCAAAATATTTTAAACTAGACAAAACAAATCAAAACATTCCAAAACCCACAAAATAATATTAAAAAGAAATCAAAACCAACCAAAACATTCTAGAAAACCGACCAAAACATTCTGAAAACCCGCAAAATCAAAATAAAAACAAATCAAAACCAAGCAAAACATTCCAAAAACCCAACAAAATAGTTTAGAACCCGCCAAAACTGATCAAAACATTCTGAAAAGATGCCAAAATACTAGAAAACCAGTCAGAAGTGATCGAAACATTCAATAACTTGCCAAAACATAATCAAAACAAATGAAAGCAAACCAAAACATTCCAAATACCCGCCAAAATATTTTAAAACCCGCCAAAAGGAATCCAAACGTTCCACAACCTGCCAACACAATAAAAACAACACAAGAGAAAACAAAACATTCTAAAACACCACCAAAACATTCCGAAAACCCGCCAAAACATCATAAAAACAAATCAAAACAAACCAAACAATAAGAGGAACACGGCAACATATTGGCAAGCAAGAGACGGAGAGCGCGGCACCTTCTAGGAGGCCAAGAAGGAAGCCGCACAACACCTGCACTGTGTCTGCAACTTTCAAACTGCTAGAAGCTAGTGGCTTGCCACTGGCCTGCCTCTTCAATTGCCATTAGCATTCCAATGGAAGCTATTCTTGGACAACTTTGCTCTGCTTGCTGCTAGTTCTGCCCCAGCCTACCATAGAGAACCTTGCTCTTCCCTTGAGGCTCTGAGATGCCAAGAACTTGTCAACTTCAAAGGGCGGGCCGGGCTACATCTACTCAGCTGCCACAGTTTCTCCTTGCTAGACCTAGTGGGAAAGCATTTTGCTGAGATGCAGAAGGCAAGAAACGCAGCATACGGAGACGCGGAGCTGTCCCAAGTGCCGCTGCCTAGGCGTCTTTCCGCAGAAGGAGCGCCCCGGAGCGAACCGCAACCGGCACCGTCATCTCTGCGCAAAGAGCCAAAATATTTTAAAACCCGCCAAAACTAATCCAAAAATATTTTCAAACCCGCCAAAATAGAAAACCAGACAGAAGAGATCAATACATTCGAAAAAACCTGACAAAACATGATCAAGCCCACCAAAGCTAATCCAAACACACCAAAAACTGGGCTAAACAGAATCAAAACAAATCAAAACAAATCGAAACCTTCTAAAAACCCACCAAAATATTTCAAAACCCGTCAAAACTAATCAAAACATTCCGAACACCCGCCAAAACATTCCGAACACCCGCCAAAAGGAATCCAAACATTCCAAAACCTGCCAACACAATAAAAACAACTCAAGAGAATACAAAACATTCTAAAACCCAACCAAAACATTCCGAAAACCCGCCAAAACATCATAAAAACAAATCAAAACCAACCAAAATATTCCGAAAACCCGCCAAAATTATTTAGACCCGCAAAACTCATCAAAACTTTCTGAAAAGATGCCAAAACATTAGAAAACCAGACAGAACTGATCAAAACATTGAAAAAACTAGGCAAAACATCATAAAAACAAATCAAAACCAACCAAAAAATTCCAAAAACCTGACAAAATAGTTTAGAACCTGCCAAAACTGATCAAAACATTCTGAAAAGATGCCAAAATACTAGAAAACCAGTCAGAAGTGATCGAAACTTTCAATAACTTGCCAAAACATAATCAAAACAAATGAAAGCAAACCAAAAACATTCCAAATACCCGCCAAAATATTTGAAAACCCGCCAAAAGGAATCCAAATATTCCACAACCTGCCAAGACAATAAAAACAACACAAGAGAAAACAAAACATTCTAAAACACCACCAAAACATTCCGAAAACCCACCAAAACATCATCAAAACAAATCAAAACAAACCAAACAATAGGAGGAACACGGCAACATATTGGCAAGCAAGAGACGGAGAGCGCGGCACCTTCTAGGATGCCAAGAAGGAAGCCGCACAACACCTGCACTGTGTCTGCAACTTTCAAACTGCTAGAAGCTAGTGGCTTGCCACTGGCCTGCCTCTTCAATTGCCATTAGCATTCCAATGGAAGGTATTCTTGGACAACTTTGCTCTGCTTGCTGCTAGTTCTGCCCCAGCCTACCATAGAGAACCTTGCTCTTGCCTTGAGGCTCTGAGATGCCAAGAACTTGTCAACTTCAAAGGGCGGGCCGGGCTACATCTACTCAGCTGCCACAGTTTCTCCTTGCTAGACCTAGTGGGAAAGCATTTTGCTGAGATGCAGAAGGCAAGAAACGCAGCATACGGAGACGCGGAGCTGTCCCAAGTGCCGCTGCCTAGGCGTCTTTCCGCAGAAGGAGCGCCCCGGAGCGCACCGCAACCGGCGCCGTCATCTCTGCGCAAAGAGCCAAAATATTTTAAAACCCGCCAAAACTAATCCAAAAATATTTTCAAACCCGCCAAAATAGAAAACCAGACAGAAGAGATCAATACATTCGAAAAAACCTGACAAAACATGATCAAGCCCACCAAAGCTAATCCAAACACACCAAAAACTGGGCTAAACAGAATCAAAACAAATCAAAACCTTCTAAAAGCCCGCCAAAATATTTCAAAACCCGTCAAAACTAATCAAAATATTCCAAATACCCGCCAAAACATTCCGAACACCCACCAAAAGGAATCCAAACATTCCAAAACCTGTCAACACAATAAAAACAACTCAAGAGAATACAAAACATTCTAAAACCCAACCAACACATTCCGAAAACCCGCCAAAACATCATAAAAACAAATCAAAACCAACCAAAATATTCCGAAAACCCGCCAAAATTATTTAGACCCACAAAACTCATCAAAACATTCTAAAAAGATGCCAAAACATTAGAAAACCAGACAGAACTGATCAAAACATTCAAAAAACTTGGCAAAACATCATAAAAACAAATCAAAACCAACCAAAACATTCCAAAAACCCGACAAAATAGTTTAGAACCTGCCAAAACTGATCAAAACATTCGGAAAAGATGCCAAAATACTAGAAAACCAGTCAGAAGTGATCGAAACATTCAAAAAACCCGCCAAAATATAGTAAAAACAAAGCTAAAGAAACCAAAATATTATAAACAACCTCTAAAATATCTTAAAACCCGCCAAAACTGATCAAAACATTCTGAAAATCGGCCAACATATTAGAAAACCAGCCAGAACTGATCAAACCAAAAAAAAACCCTTGCCAAAACATAACAAAAAAAAATGAAAACCAAGCAAAACCTTCCAAATACATGCCAAAATATTTTAAACTAGACAAAACAAATCAAAACATTCCAAAACCCACAAAATAATATTAAAAAGAAATCAAAACCAACCAAAACATTCTAGAAAACCGACCAAAACATTCTGAAAACCCGCAAAATCAAAATAAAAACAAATCAAAACCAAGCAAAACATTCCAAAAACCCAACAAAATAGTTTAGAACCCGCCAAAACTGATCAAAACATTCTGAAAAGATGCCAAAATACTAGAAAACCAGTCAGAAGTGATCGAAACTTTCAATAACTTGCCAAAACATAATCAAAACAAATGAAAGCAAACCAAAAACATTCCAAATACCCGCCAAAATATTTTAAAACCCGCCAAAAGGAATCCAAATATTCCACAACCTGCCAAGACAATAAAAACAACACAAGAGAAAACAAAACATTCTAAAACACCACCAAAACATTCCGAAAACCCCCCAAAACATCATCAAAACAAATCAAAACAAACCAAACAATAGGAGGAACACGGCAACATATTGGCAAGCAAGAGACGGAGAGCGCGGCACCTTCTAGGAGGCCAAGAAGGAAGCCGCACAACACCTGCACTGTGTCTGCAACTTTCAAACTGCTAGAAGCTAGTGGCTTGCCACTGGCCTGCCTCTTCAATTGCCATTAGCATTCCAATGGAAGCTATTCTTGGACAACTTTGCTCTGCTTGCTGCTAGTTCTGCCCCAGCCTACCATAGATAACCTTGCTCTTCCCTTGAGGCTCTGAGATGCCAAGAACTTGTCAACTTCAAAGGGCGGGCCGGGCTACATCTACTCAGCTGCCACAGTTTCTCCTTGCTAGACCTAGTGGGAAAGCATTTTGCTGAGATGCAGAAGGCAAGAAACGCAGAATACGGAGACGCGGAGCTGTCCCAAGTGCCGCTGCCTAGGCGTCTTTCCGCAGAAGGAGCGCCCCGGAGCGCACCGCAACCGGCACCGTCATCTCTGCGCAAAGAGCCAAAATATTTTAAAACCCGCCAAAACTAATCCAAAAATATTTTCAAACCCGCCAAAATAGAAAACCAGACAGAAGTCATCAATACATTCGAAAAAACCTGACAAAACATGATCAAGCCCACCAAAGCTAATCCAAACACACCAAAAACTGGGCTAAACAGAATCAAAACAAATCAAAACAAATTGAAACCTTCTAAAAACCCACCAAAATATTTCAAAACCCGTCAAAACTAATCAAAACATTCCGAACACCCGCCAAAACATTCCGAACACCCGCCAAAAGGAATCCAAACATTCCAAAACCTGCCAACACAATAAAAACAACTCAAGAGAATACAAAACATTCTAAAACCCAACCAAAACATTCCGAAAACCCGCCAAAACATCATAAAAAAAAATCGAAACCAACCAAAATATTCCGACAACCCGCCAAAATAATTTAGACCCGCAAAACTCATCAAAACATTCTGAAAAGATGCCAAAACATTAGAAAACCAGACAGAACTGATCAAAACATTCAAAAAACTTGGCAAAACATCACAAAAACAAATCAAAGCGAACCAAAAAATTCCAAAAACCTGACAAAATAGTTTAGAACCTGCCAAAACTGATCAAAACATGCTGAAAAGATGCCAAAATACTAGAAAACCAGTCAGAAGTGATCGAAACTTTCAATAACTTGCCAAAACATAATCAAAACAAATGAAAGCAAACCAAAATATTCCAAATACCCGCCAAAATATTTGAAAACCCGCCAAAAGGAATCCAAATATTCCACAACCTGCCAAGACAGTAAAAACAACACAAGAGAAAACAAAACATTCTAAAACACCACCAAAACATTCCGAAAACCCGCCAAAACATCATCAAAACAAATCAAAACAAACCAAACAATAGGAGGAACACGGCAACATATTGGCAAGCAAGAGACGGAGAGCGCGGCACCTTCTAGGAGGCCAAGAAGGAAGCCGCACAACACCTGCACTGTGTCTGCAACTTTCAAACTGCTAGAAGCTAGTGGCTTGCCACTGGCCTGCCTCTTCAACTGCCATTAGCATTCCAATGGAAGCTATTCTTGGACAACTTTGCTCTGCTTGCTGCTAGTTCTGCCCCAGCCTACCATAGATAACCTTGCTCTTGCCTTGAGGCTCTGAGATGCCAAGAACTTGTCAACTTCAAAGGGCGGGCCGGGCTACATCTACTCAGCTGCCACAGTTTCTCCTTGCTAGACCTAGTGGGAAAGCATTTTGCTGAGATGCAGAAGGCAAGAAACGCAGCATACGGAGACGCGGAGCTGTCCCAAGTGCCGCTGCCTAGGCGTCTTTCCGCAGAAGGAGCGCCCCGGAGCGCACCGCAACCGGCACCATCATCTCTGCGCAAAGAGCCAAAATATTTTCAAACCCGCCAAAACTCATCCAAAAATATTTTCAAACCCGCCAAAATAGAAAACCAGACAGAAGTCATCAATACATTCGAAAAAACCTGACAAAACATGATCAAGCCCACCAAAGCTAATCCAAACACACCAAAAACTGGGCTAAACAGAATCAAAACAAATCAAAACAAATCGAAACCTTCTAAAAACCCGCCAAAATATTTCAAAACCCGTCAAAACTAATCAAAACATTCCGAACACCCGCCAAAACATTCCGAACACCCGCCAAAAGGAATCCAAACATTCCAAAACCTGCCAACACAATAAAAACAACTCAAGAGAATACAAAACATTCTAAAACCCAACCAAAACATTCCGAAAACCCACCAAAACATCATAAAAACAAATCAAAACCAACCAAAATATTCCGAAAACCTGCCAAAATTATTTAGACCCGCAAACCTCATCAAAACATTCTGAAAAGATGCCAAAACATTAGAAAACCAGCCAGAACTGATCAAAACATTCAGAAAACTTGGCAAAACATCATAAAAACAAATCAAAACCAACCAAAAAATTCCAAAAACCTGACAAAATAGTTTAGAACCTGCCAAAACTGATCAAAACATTCTGAAAAGATGCCAAAATACTAGAAAACCAGTCAGAAGTGATCGAAACTTTCAATAACTTGCCAAAACACAATCAAAACAAATGAAAGCAAACCAAAACATTCCAAATACCCGCCAAAATATTTTAAAACCCGCCAAAAGGAATCCAAATATTCCACAACCTGCCAAGACAATAAAAACAACACAAGAGAAAACAAAACATTCTAAAACACCACCAAAACATTCCGAAAACCCGCCAAAACATCATAAAAACAAATCAAAACAAACCAAACAATAGGAGGAACACGGCAACATATTGGCAAGCAAGAGACGGAGAGCACGGCACCTTCTAGGAGGCCAAGAAGGAAGCCGCACAACACCTGCACTGTGTCTGCAACTTTCAAACTGCTAGAAGCTAGTGGCTTGCCACTGGCCTGCCTCTTCAATTGCCATTAGCATTCCAATGGAAGCTATTCTTGGACAACTTTGCTCTGCTTGCTGCTAGTTCTGCCCCAGCCTACCATAGATAACCTTGCTCTTCCCTTGAGGCTCTGAGATGCCAAGAACTTGTCAACTTCAAAGGGCGGGCCGGGCTACATCTACTCAGCTGCCACAGTTTCTCCTTGCTAGACCTAGTGGGAAAGCATTTTGCTGAGATGCAGAAGGCAAGAAACGCAGAATACGGAGACGCGGAGCTGTCCCAAGTGCCGCTGCCTAGGCGTCTTTCCGCAGAAGGAGCGCCCCGGAGCGCACCGCAACCGGCACCATCATCTCTGCGCAAAGAGCCAAAATATTTTAAAACCCGACAAAACTCATCCAAAAATATTTTCAAACCCGCCAAAATAGAAAACCAGACAGAAGTCATCAATACATTCGAAAAAACCTGACAAAACATGATCAAGCCCAACAAAGCTAATCCAAACACACCAAAAACTGGGCTAAACAGAATCAAAACAAATCAAAACAAATCTAAACCTTCTAAAAACCCGCCAAAATATTTCAAAACCCGTCAAAACTAATCAAAACATTCCGAACACCCGCCAAAACATTCCGAACACCCGCCAAAAGGAATCCAAACATTCCAAAACCTGCCAACACAATGAAAACAACTCAAGAGAATACAAAACATTCTAAAACCCAACCAAAACATTCAGAAAACCCACCAAAACATCATAAAAACAAATCAAAACCAACCAAAAAATTCCGAAAACCCGCCAAAATAATTTAGACCCGCAAAACTCATCAAAACATTCTGAAAAGATGCCAAAATACTAGAAAACCAGTCAGAAGTGATCAAAATATTCAGTAACTTGCCAAAATATAATCAAAACAAATGAAAGCAAACCAAAACATTCCAAATACCCGCCAAAATATTTTAAAACCCGCCAAAATGAACCCAAATATTCCAAAACCTGCCAAGTCAATAAAAACTACACAAGAGAAAAAAAAACATTCTGAAACACCACCAAAACATTCCGAAAACCCGCCAAAACATCATAAAAACAAATCAAAACAAACCAAACAATAGGAGGAACATGGCAACATATTGGCAAGCAAGAGACGGAGAGCGCGGCACCTTCTAGGAGGCCAAGAAGGAAGCCGCACAACACCTGCACTGTGTCTGCAACTATCAAACTGCTAGAAGATAGTGGCTTGCCACTGTCCTGCCTCTTCAATTGCCATTAGCACTCCAATGGAAGCTATTCTTGGACAACTTTGCTCTGCTTGCTGCTAGTTCTGCCCCAGCCTACCATAGATAACCTTGCTCTTCCCTTGAGGCTCTGAGATGCCAAGAACTTGTCAACTTCAAAGGGCAGGCCGGGCTACATCTACTCAGCTGCCACAGTTTCTCCTTGCTAGACCTAGTGGGAAAGCATTTTGCTGAGATGCAGAAGGCAAGAAACGCAGAATACGGAGACGCGGAGCTGTCCCAAGTGCCGCTGCCAGGCGTCTTTCCGCAGAAGGAGCGCCCCGGAGCGCACCGCAACCGGCACCGTCATCTCTGCGCAAAGAGCCAAAATATTTTCAAACCTGCCAAAAGTAATCCAAAAATATTTTCAAACCCGCCAAAATAGAAAACCAGACAGAAGAGATCAATACATTCGAAAAAACCTGACAAAACATGATCAAGCCCACCAAAGCTAATCCAAACACACCAAAAACTGGGCTAAACAGAATCAAAACAAATCAAAACAAATTGAAACCTTCTAAAAACCGTCCAAAATATTTCAAAGCCCATCAAAACTAATCAAAACATTCCGAACACCTGCCAAAACATTCCGAACACCCGCCAAAAGGAATCCAAACATTCCAAAACCTGCCAACACAATAAAAACAACTCAAGAGAATACAAAACATTCTAAAACCCAACCAAAACATTCCGAAAACCCACCAAAACATCATAAAAACAAATCAAAACCAACCAAAATATTCCGAAAACCCGCCAGAATGATTTAGACCCGCAAAACTCATCAAAACATTCTGAAAAGATGCCAAAACATTAGAAAACCAGACAGAACTGATCAAAACATTCAAAAAACTTGGCAAAACATCACAAAAACAAATCAAAACCAACCAAAAAATTCCGAAAACCTGACAAAATAGTTTAGAACCCGCCAAAACTGATCAAAACATTCTGAAAAGATGCCAAAATACTAGAAAACCAGTCAGAAGTGATCGAAACTTTCAATAACTTGCCAAAACATAATCAAAACAAATGAAAGCAAACCAAAACATTCCAAATACCCGCCAAAATATTTTAAAACCCGCCGAAAGGAATCCAAATGTTCCACAACCTGCCAACACAATAAAAACAACACAAGAGAAAACAAAACATTCTAAAACACCACCAAAACATTCCGAAAACCCCCCAAAACATCATCAAAACAAATCAAAACAAACCAAACAATAGGAGGAACACGGCAACATATTGGCAAGCAAGAGACGTAGAGCGCGGCACCTTCTAGGAGGCCAAGAAGGAAGCCGCACAACACCTGCACTGTGTCTGCACCTTTCAAACTGCTAGAAGCTAGTGGCTTGCCACTGGCCTGCCTCTTCTATTGCCATTAGCATTCCAATGGAAGCTATTCTTGGACAACTTTGCTCTGCTTGCTGCTAGTTCTGCCCCAGCCTACCATAGATAACCTTGCTCTTCCCTTGAGGCTCTGAGATGCCAAGAACTTGTCAACTTCAAAGGGCGGGCCAGGCTACATCTACTCAGCTGCCACAGTTTCTCCTTGCTAGACCTAGTGGGAAAGCATTTTGCTGAGATGCAGAAGGCAAGAAACGCAGAATACGGAGACGCGGAGCTGTCCCAAGTGCCGCTGCCTAGGCGTCTTTCCGCAGAAGGAGCGCCCCGGAGCGCACCGCAACCGGCACCGTCATCTCTGCGCAAAGAGCCAAAATATTTTCAAACCCGCCAAAACTAATCCAAAAATATTTTCAAACCCGCCAAAATAGAAAACCAGACAGAAGTCATCAATACATTCGAAAAAACCTGACAAAACATGATCAAGCCCACCAAAGCTAATCCAAACACACCAAAAACTGGGCTAAACAGAATCAAAACAAATCAAAACAAATCGAAACCTTCTAAAAACCCGCCAAAATATTGCAAAACCCGTCAAAACTAATCAAAACCTTCCGAACACCCGCCAAAAGGAATCCAAACATTCCAAAACCTGCCAACACAATAAAAACAACTCAAGAGAATACAAAACATTCTAAAACCCAACCAAAACATTCCGAAAACCCACCAAAACATCATAAAAAGAAAATCAAAACCAACCAAAATATTCCGAAAACCCGCCAAAATTATTTAGACCCGCAAAACTCATCAAAACATTCTGAAAAGATGCCAAAACATTAGAAAACCAGCCTGAACTGATCAAAACATTGAAAAAACTAGGCAAAACATCACAAAAACAAATCAAAACCAACCAAAAAAATCCGAAAACCTGACAAAATAGTTTAGAACCCGCCAAAACTGATCAAAACATTCTGAAAAGATGCCAAAATACTAGAAAACCAGTCAGAAGTGATCGAAACTTTCAATAACTTGCCAAAACATAATCAAAACAAATGAAAGCAAACCAAAACATTCCAAATACCCGCCAAAATATTTTAAAACCCGCCAAAAGGAATCCAAACATTCCAAAACCTGCCAAGACAATCAAAACAACACAAGAGAAAACAAAAGATTCTAAAACACCACCAAAACATTCCGAAAACCCGCCAAAACATCATAAAAACAAATCAAAACAAACCAAACAATAGGAGGAACACGGCAACATATTGGCAAGCAAGAGACGGAGAGCGCGGCACCTTCTAGGAGGCCAAGAAGGAAGCCGCACAACAACTGCACTGTGTCTGCAACTTTCAAACTGCTAGAAGATAGTGGCTTGCCACTGGCCTGCCTCTTCAATTGCCATTAGCACTCCAATGGAAGCTATTCTTGGACAACTTTGCTCTGCTTGCTGCTAGTTCTGCCCCAGCCTACCATAGATAACCTTGTTCTTCCCTTGAGGCTCTGAGATGCCAAGAACTTGTCAACTTCAAAGGGCGGGCCGGGCTACATCTACTCAGCTGCCACAGTTTCTCCTTGCTAGACCTAGTGGGAAAGCATTTTGCTGAGATGCGGAAGGCAAGAAACGCAGAATACGGAGACGCGGAGCTGTCCCAAGTGCCGCTGCCAGGCGTCTTTCCGCAGAAGGAGCGCCCCGGAGCGCACCGCAACCGGCACCGTCATCTCTGCGCAAAGAGCCAAAATATTTTCAAACCCGCCAAAACTCATCCAAAAATATTTTCAAACCCGCCGAAATAGAAATCCAGACAGAAGAGATCAATACATTCGAAAAAACCTGACAAAACATGATCAAGCCCACCAAAGCTAATCCAAACACACCAAAAACTGGGCTAAACAGAATCAAAACAAATCAAAACAAATCGAAACCTTCTAAAAACCGTCCAAAATATTTCAAAGCCCATCAAAACTAATCAAAACATTCCGAACACCTGCCAAAACATTCCGAACACCCGCCAAAAGGAATCCAAACATTCCAAAACCTGCCAGCACAATAAAAACAACTCAAAAGAATACAAAACATTCTAAAACCCAACCATAACATTCAGAAAACCCACCAAAACATCATAAAAACAAATCAAAACCAACCAAAATATTCCGAAAACCCGCCAAAATGATTTAGACCCGCAAAACTCATCAAAACATTCTGAAAAGATGCCAAAATACTAGAAAACCAGTAAGAAGTGATCAAAATATTCAATAACTTGCCAAAATATAATCAAAACAAATGAAAGCAAACCAAAACATTCCAAAAACCCGCCAAAATATTTTAAAACCCGCCAAAATGGATCCAAATATTCCAAAACCTGCCAAGTCAATCAAAACAACACAAGAGAAAACAAAACATTCTAAAACACCACCAAAACATTCCGAAAACCCGCCAAAACATCATCAAAACAAATCAAAACAAACCAAACAATAGGAGGAACACGGCAACATATTGGCAAGCAAGAGACGGAGAGCACGGCACCTTCTAGGAGGCCAAGAAGGAAGCCGCACAACACCTGCACTGTGTCTGCAACTTTCAAACTGCTAGAAGCTAGTGGCTTGCCACTGGCCTGCCTCTTCAATTGCCATTAGCATTCCAATGGAAGCTATTCTTGGACAACTTTGCTCTGCTTGCTGCTAGTTCTGCCCCAGCCTACCATAGATAACCTTGCTCTTCCCTTGAGGCTCTGAGATGCCAAGAACTTGTCAACTTCAAAGGGCGGGCCGGGCTACATCTACTCAGCTGCCACAGTTTCTCCTTGCTAGACCTAGTGGGAAAGCATTTTGCTGAGATGCAGAAGGCAAGAAACGCAGAATACGGAGACGCGGAGCTGTCCCAAGTGCCGCTGCCAGGCGTCTCTCCGCAGAAGGAGCGCCCCGGAGCGCACCGCAACCGGCACCGTCATCTCTGCGCAAAGAGCCAAAATATTTTCAAACCCGCCAAAACTAATCCAAAAATATTTTCAAACCCGCCAAAATAGAAAACCAGACAGAAGTCATCAATACATTCGAAAAAACCTGACAAAACATGATCAAGCCCACCAAAGCTAATCCAAACACACCAAAAACTGGGCTAAACAGAATCAAAACAAATCAAAACAAATCGAAACCTTCTAAAAACCCGCCAAAATATTTCAAAACCCGTCAAAACTAATCAAAACATTCCGAACACCCGCCAAAACATTCCGAACACCCGCCAAAAGGAATCCAAACATTCCAAAACCTGCCAACACAATAAAAACAACTCAAGAGAATACAAAACATTCTAAAACCCAACCAAAACATTCCGAAAACCCGCCAAAACATCATAAAAAAAAATCAAAACCAACCAAAATATTCCGACAACCCGCCAAAATAATTTAGACCCGCAAAACTCATCAAAACATTCTGAAAAGATGCCAAAACATTAGAAAACCAGACAGAACTGATCAAAACATTCAAAAAACTTGGCAAAACATCACAAAAACAAATCAAAGCGAACCAAAAAATTCCAAAAACCTGACAAAATAGTTTAGAACCTGCCAAAACTGATCAAAACATGCTGAAAAGATGCCAAAATACTAGAAAACCAGTCAGAAGTGATCGAAACTTTCAATAACTTGCCAAAACATAATCAAAACAAATGAAAGCAAACCAAAATATTCCAAATACCCGCCAAAATATTTGAAAACCCGCCAAAAGGAATCCAAATATTCCAAAACCTGCCAAGACAGTAAAAACAACACAAGAGAAAAAAAAACATTCTAAAACACCACCAAAACATTCCGAAAACCCCCCAAAACATCATCAAAACAAATCAAAACAAACCAAACAATAGGAGGAACACGGCAACATATTGGCAAGCAAGAGACGGAGAGCGCGGCACCTTCTAGGAGGCCAAGAAGGAAGCCGCACAACACCTGCACTGTGTCTGCAACTTTCAAACTGCTAGAAGCTAGTGGCTTGCCACTGGCCTGCCTCTTCAACTGCCATTAGCATTCCAATGGAAGCTATTCTTGGACAACTTTGCTCTGCTTGCTGCTAGTTCTGCCCCAGCCTACCATAGATAACCTTGCTCTTGCCTTGAGGCTCTGAGATGCCAAGAACTTGTCAACTTCAAAGGGCGGGCCGGGCTACATCTACTCAGCTGCCACAGTTTCTCCTTGCTAGACCTAGTGGGAAAGCATTTTGCTGAGATGCAGAAGGCAAGAAACGCAGCATACGGAGACGCGGAGCTGTCCCAAGTGCCGCTGCCTAGGCGTCTTTCCGCAGAAGGAGCGCCCCGGAGCGCACCGCAACCGGCACCATCATCTCTGCGCAAAGAGCCAAAATATTTTCAAACCCGCCAAAACTCATCCAAAAATATTTTCAAACCCGCCAAAATAGAAAACCAGACAGAAGTCATCAATACATTCGAAAAAACCTGACAAAACATGATCAAGCCCACCAAAGCTAATCCAAACACACCAAAAACTGGGCTAAACAGAATCAAAACAAATCAAAACAAATCTAAACCTTCTAAAAACCCGCCAAAATATTTCAAAACCCGTCAAAACTAATCAAAACATTCCGAACACCCGCCAAAACATTCCGAACACCCGCCAAAAGGAATCCAAACATTCCAAAACCTGCCAACACAATAAAAACAACTCAAGAGAATACAAAACATTCTAAAACCCAACCAAAACATTCCGAAAACCCACCAAAACATCATAAAAACAAATCAAAACCAACCAAAATATTCCGAAAACCTGCCAAAATTATTTAGACCCGCAAACCTCATCAAAACATTCTGAAAAGATGCCAAAACATTAGAAAACCAGCCAGAACTGATCAAAACATTCAGAAAACTTGGCAAAACATCATAAAAACAAATCAAAACCAACCAAAAAATTCCAAAAACCTGACAAAATAGTTTAGAACCTGCCAAAACTGATCAAAACATTCTGAAAAGATGCCAAAATACTAGAAAACCAGTCAGAAGTGATTGGAACTTTCAATAACTTGCCAAAACACAATCAAAACAAATGAAAGCAAACCAAAACATTCCAAATACCCGCCAAAATATTTTAAAACCCGCCAAAAGGAATCCAAATATTCCACAACCTGCCAAGACAATAAAAACAACACAAGAGAAAACAAAACATTCTAAAACACCACCAAAACATTCCGAAAACCCGCCAAAACATCATCAAAACAAATCAAAACAAACCAAACAATAGGAGGAACACGGCAACATATTGGCAAGCAAGAGACGGAGAGCACGGCACCTTCTAGGAGGCCAAGAAGGAAGCCGCACAACACCTGCACTGTGTCTGCAACTTTCAAACTGCTAGAAGCTAGTGGCTTGCCACTGGCCTGCCTCTTCAATTGCCATTAGCATTCCAATGGAAGCTATTCTTGGACAACTTTGCTCTGCTTGCTGCTAGTTCTGCCCCAGCCTACCATAGATAACCTTGCTCTTCCCTTGAGGCTCTGAGATGCCAAGAACTTGTCAACTTCAAAGGGCGGGCCGGGCTACATCTACTCAGCTGCCACAGTTTCTCCTTGCTAGACCTAGTGGGAAAGCATTTTGCTGAGATGCAGAAGGCAAGAAACGCAGAATACGGAGACGCGGAGCTGTCCCAAGTGCCGCTGCCAGGCGTCTTTCCGCAGAAGGAGCGCCCCGGAGCGCACCGCAACCGGCACCATCATCTCTGCGCAAAGAGCCAAAATATTTTAAAACCCGACAAAACTCATCCAAAAATATTTTCAAACCCGCCAAAATAGAAAACCAGACAGAAGTCATCAATACATTCGAAAAAACCTGACAAAACATGATCAAGCCCACCACAGCTAATCCAAACACACCAAAAACTGGGCTAAACAGAATCAAAACAAATCAAAACAAATCGAAACCTTCTAAAAACCCGCCAAAATATTTCAAAACCCGTCAAAACTAATCAAAACATTCCGAACACCCGCCAAAACATTCCGAACACCCGCCAAAAGGAATCCAAACATTCCAAAACCTGCCAACACAATGAAAACAACTCAAGAGAATACAAAACATTCTAAAACCCAACCAAAACATTCAGAAAACCCACCAAAACATCATAAAAACAAATCAAAACCAACCAAAAAATTCCGAAAACCCGCCAAAATAATTTAGACCCGCAAAACTCATCAAAACATTCTGAAAAGATGCCAAAATACTAGAAAACCAGTCAGAAGTGATCAAAATATTCAGTAACTTGCCAAAATATAATCAAAACAAATGAAAGCAAACCAAAACATTCCAAATACCCGCCAAAATATTTTAAAACCCGCCAAAATGAACCCAAATATTCCAAAACCTGCCAAGTCAATAAAAACTACACAAGAGAAAAAAAAACATTCTGAAACACCACCAAAACATTCCGAAAACCCGCCAAAACATCATAAAAACAAATCAAAACAAACCAAACAATAGGAGGAACACGGCAACATATTGGCAAGCAAGAGACGGAGAGCGCGGCACCTTCTAGGAGGCCAAGAAGGAAGCCGCACAACACCTGCACTGTGTCTGCAACTATCAAACTGCTAGAAGATAGTGGCTTGCCACTGTCCTGCCTCTTCAATTGCCATTAGCACTCCAATGGAAGCTATTCTTGGACAACTTTGCTCTGCTTGCTGCTAGTTCTGCCCCAGCCTACCATAGATAACCTTGCTCTTCCCTTGAGGCTCTGAGATGCCAAGAACTTGTCAACTTCAAAGGGCGGGCCGGGCTACATCTACTCAGCTGCCACAGTTTCTCCTTGCTAGACCTAGTGGGAAAGCATTTTGCTGAGATGCAGAAGGCAAGAAACGCAGAATACGGAGACGCGGAGCTGTCCCAAGTGCCGCTGCCAGGCGTCTTTCCGCAGAAGGAGCGCCCCGGAGCGCACCGCAACCGGCACCGTCATCTCTGCGCAAAGAGCCAAAATATTTTCAAACCTGCCAAAAGTAATCCAAAAATATTTTCAAACCCGCCAAAATAGAAAACCAGACAGAAGAGATCAATACATTCGAAAAAACCTGACAAAACATGATCAAGCCCACCAAAGCTAATCCAAACACACCAAAAACTGGGCTAAACAGAATCAAAACAAATCAAAACAAATTGAAACCTTCTAAAAACCGTCCAAAATATTTCAAAGCCCATCAAAACTAATCAAAACATTCCGAACACCCGCCAAAACATTCTGAACACCCGCCAAAAGGAATCCAAACATTCCAAAACCTGCCAACATAATAAAAACAACTCAAGAGAATACAAAACATTCTAAAACCCAACCAAAACATTCCGAAAACCCACCAAAACATCATAAAAACAAATCAAAACCAACCAAAATATTCCGAAAACCCGCCAAAATGATTTAGACCCGCAAAACTCATCAAAACATTCTGAAAAGATGCCAAAACATTAGAAAACCAGACAGAACTGATCAAAACATTCAAAAAACTTGGCAAAACATCACAAAAACAAATCAAAACCAACCAAAAAATTCCGAAAACCTGACAAAATAGTTTAGAACCCGCCAAAACTGATCAAAACATTCTGAAAAGATGCCAAAATACTAGAAAACCAGTCAGAAGTGATCGAAACTTTCAATAACTTGCCAAAACATAATCAAAACAAATGAAAGCAAACCAAAACATTCCAAATACCCGCCAAAATATTTTAAAACCCGCCAAAAGGAATCCAAATGTTCCACAACCTGCCAACACAATAAAAACAACACAAGAGAAAACAAAACATTCTAAAACACCACCAAAACATTCCGAAAACCCGCCAAAACATCATCAAAACAAATCAAAACAAACCAAACAATAGGAGGAACACGGCAACATATTGGCAAGCAAGAGACGTAGAGCGCGGCACCTTCTAGGAGGCCAAGAAGGAAGCCGCACAACACCTGCACTGTGTCTGCACCTTTCAAACTGCTAGAAGCTAGTGGCTTGCCACTGGCCTGCCTCTTCTATTGCCATTAGCATTCCAATGGAAGCTATTCTTGGACAACTTTGCTCTGCTTGCTGCTAGTTCTGCCCCAGCCTACCATAGATAACCTTGCTCTTCCCTTGAGGCTCTGAGATGCCAAGAACTTGTCAACTTCAAAGGGCGGGCCAGGCTACATCTACTCAGCTGCCACAGTTTCTCCTTGCTAGACCTAGTGGGAAAGCATTTTGCTGAGATGCAGAAGGCAAGAAACGCAGAATACGGAGACGCGGAGCTGTCCCAAGTGCCGCTGCCTAGGCGTCTTTCCGCAGAAGGAGCGCCCCGGAGCGCACCGCAACCGGCACCGTCATCTCTGCGCAAAGAGCCAAAATATTTTCAAACCCGCCAAAACTAATCCAAAAATATTTTCAAACCCGCCAAAATAGAAAACCAGACAGAAGTCATCAATACATTCGAAAAAACCTGACAAAACATGATCAAGCCCACCAAAGCTAATCCAAACACACCAAAAACTGGGCTAAACAGAATCAAAACAAATCAAAACAAATCGAAACCTTCTGAAAACCCGCCAAAATATTGCAAAACCCGTCAAAACTAATCAAAACCTTCCGAACACCCGCCAAAAGGAATCCAAACATTCCAAAACCTGCCAACACAATAAAAACAACTCAAGAGAATACAAAACATTCTAAAACCCAACCAAAACATTCCGAAAACCCACCAAAACATCATAAAAAGAAAATCAAAACCAACCAAAATATTCCGAAAACCCGCCAAAATTATTTAGACCCGCAAAACTCATCAAAACATTCTGAAAAGATGCCAAAACATTAGAAAACCAGCCTGAACTGATCAAAACATTGAAAAAACTAGGCAAAACATCACAAAAACAAATCAAAACCAACAAAAAAATCCGAAAACCTGACAAAATAGTTTAGAACCCGCCAAAACTGATCAAAACATTCTGAAAAGATGCCAAAATACTAGAAAACCAGTCAGAAGTGATCGAAACTTTCAATAACTTGCCAAAACATAATCAAAACAAATGAAAGCAAACCAAAACATTCCAAATACCCGCCAAAATATTTTAAAACCCGCCAAAAGGAATCCAAACATTCCAAAACCTGCCAAGACAATCAAAACAACACAAGAGAAAACAAAAGATTCTAAAACACCACCAAAACATTCCGAAAACCCGCCAAAACATCATAAAAACAAATCAAAACAAACCAAACAATAGGAGGAACACGGCAACATATTGGCAAGCAAGAGACGGAGAGCGCGGCACCTTCTAGGAGGCCAAGAAGGAAGCCGCACAACAACTGCACTGTGTCTGCAACTTTCAAACTGCTAGAAGATAGTGGCTTGCCACTGGCCTGCCTCTTCAATTGCCATTAGCACTCCAATGGAAGCTATTCTTGGACAACTTTGCTCTGCTTGCTGCTAGTTCTGCCCCAGCCTACCATAGATAACCTTGTTCTTCCCTTGAGGCTCTGAGATGCCAAGAACTTGTCAACTTCAAAGGGCGGGCCGGGCTACATCTACTCAGCTGCCACAGTTTCTCCTTGCTAGACCTAGTGGGAAAGCATTTTGCTGAGATGCGGAAGGCAAGAAACGCAGAATACGGAGACGCGGAGCTGTCCCAAGTGCCGCTGCCAGGCGTCTTTCCGCAGAAGGAGCGCCCCGGAGCGCACCGCAACCGGCACCGTCATCTCTGCGCAAAGAGCCAAAATATTTTCAAACCCGCCAAAACTCATCCAAAAATATTTTCAAACCCGCCGAAATAGAAATCCAGACAGAAGAGATCAATACATTCGAAAAAACCTGACAAAACATGATCAAGCCCACCAAAGCTAATCCAAACACACCAAAAACTGGGCTAAACAGAATCAAAACAAATCAAAACAAATCGAAACCTTCTAAAAACCGTCCAAAATATTTCAAAGCCCATCAAAACTAATCAAAACATTCCGAACACCTGCCAAAACATTCCGAACACCCGCCAAAAGGAATCCAAACATTCCAAAACCTGCCAGCACAATAAAAACAACTCAAAAGAATACAAAACATTCTAAAACCCAACCATAACATTCAGAAAACCCACCAAAACATCATAAAAACAAATCAAAACCAACCAAAATATTCCGAAAACCCGCCAAAATGATTTAGACCCGCAAAACTCATCAAAACATTCTGAAAAGATGCCAAAATACTAGAAAACCAGTAAGAAGTGATCAAAATATTCAATAACTTGCCAAAATATAATCAAAACAAATGAAAGCAAACCAAAACATTCCAAAAACCCGCCAAAATATTTTAAAACCCGCCAAAATGGATCCAAATATTCCAAAACCTGCCAAGTCAATCAAAACAACACAAGAGAAAACAAAACATTCTAAAACACCACCAAAACATTCCGAAAACCCGCCAAAACATCATCAAAACAAATCAAAACAAACCAAACAATAGGAGGAACACGGCAACATATTGGCAAGCAAGAGACGGAGAGCACGGCACCTTCTAGGAGGCCAAGAAGGAAGCCGCACAACACCTGCACTGTGTCTGCAACTTTCAAACTGCTAGAAGCTAGTGGCTTGCCACTGGCCTGCCTCTTCAATTGCCATTAGCATTCCAATGGAAGCTATTCTTGGACAACTTTGCTCTGCTTGCTGCTAGTTCTGCCCCAGCCTACCATAGATAACCTTGCTCTTCCCTTGAGGCTCTGAGATGCCAAGAACTTGTCAACTTCAAAGGGCGGGCCGGGCTACATCTACTCAGCTGCCACAGTTTCTCCTTGCTAGACCTAGTGGGAAAGCATTTTGCTGAGATGCAGAAGGCAAGAAACGCAGAATACGGAGACGCGGAGCTGTCCCAAGTGCCGCTGCCAGGCGTCTCTCCGCAGAAGGAGCGCCCCGGAGCGCACCGCAACCGGCACCGTCATCTCTGCGCAAAGAGCCAAAATATTTTCAAACCCGCCAAAACTAATCCAAAAATATTTTCAAACCCGCCAAAATAGAAAACCAGACAGAAGTCATCAATACATTCGAAAAAACCTGACAAAACATGATCAAGCCCACCAAAGCTAATCCAAACACACCAAAAACTGGGCTAAACAGAATCAAAACAAATCAAAACAAATTGAAACCTTCTAAAAACCGTCCAAAATATTTCAAAGCCCATCAAAACTAATCAAAACATTCCGAACACCCGCCAAAACATTCTGAACACCCGCCAAAAGGAATCCAAACATTCCAAAACCTGCCAACACAATAAAAACAACTCAAGAGAATACAAAACATTCTAAAACCCAACCAAAACATTCCGAAAACCCGCCAAAACATCATAAAAAAAAATCAAAACCAACCAAAATATTCCGACAACCCGCCAAAATAATTTAGACCCGCAAAACTCATCAAAACATTCTGAAAAGATGCCAAAACATTAGAAAACCAGACAGAACTGATCAAAACATTCAAAAAACTTGGCAAAACATCACAAAAACAAATCAAAGCGAACCAAAAAATTCCAAAAACCTGACAAAATAGTTTAGAACCTGCCAAAACTGATCAAAACATGCTGAAAAGATGCCAAAATACTAGAAAACCAGTCAGAAGTGATCGAAACTTTCAATAACTTGCCAAAACATAATCAAAACAAATGAAAGCAAACCAAAATATTCCAAATACCCGCCAAAATATTTGAAAACCCGCCAAAAGGAATCCAAATATTCCAAAACCTGCCAAGACAGTAAAAACAACACAAGAGAAAACAAAACATTCTAAAACACCACCAAAACATTCCGAAAACCCCCCAAAACATCATCAAAACAAATCAAAACAAACCAAACAATAGGAGGAACACGGCAACATATTGGCAAGCAAGAGACGGAGAGCGCGGCACCTTCTAGGAGGCCAAGAAGGAAGCCGCACAACACCTGCACTGTGTCTGCAACTTTCAAACTGCTAGAAGCTAGTGGCTTGCCACTGGCCTGCCTCTTCAACTGCCATTAGCATTCCAATGGAAGCTATTCTTGGACAACTTTGCTCTGCTTGCTGCTAGTTCTGCCCCAGCCTACCATAGATAACCTTGCTCTTGCCTTGAGGCTCTGAGATGCCAAGAACTTGTCAACTTCAAAGGGCGGGCCGGGCTACATCTACTCAGCTGCCACAGTTTCTCCTTGCTAGACCTAGTGGGAAAGCATTTTGCTGAGATGCAGAAGGCAAGAAACGCAGCATACGGAGACGCGGAGCTGTCCCAAGTGCCGCTGCCTAGGCGTCTTTCCGCAGAAGGAGCGCCCCGGAGCGCACCGCAACCGGCACCATCATCTCTGCGCAAAGAGCCAAAATATTTTCAAACCCGCCAAAACTCATCCAAAAATATTTTCAAACCCGCCAAAATAGAAAACCAGACAGAAGTCATCAATACATTCGAAAAAACCTGACAAAACATGATCAAGCCCACCAAAGCTAATCCAAACACACCAAAAACTGGGCTAAACAGAATCAAAACAAATCAAAACAAATCTAAACCTTCTAAAAACCCGCCAAAATATTTCAAAACCCGTCAAAACTAATCAAAACATTCCGAACACCCGCCAAAACATTCCGAACACCCGCCAAAAGGAATCCAAACATTCCAAAACCTGCCAACACAATAAAAACAACTCAAGAGAATACAAAACATTCTAAAACCCAACCAAAACATTCCGAAAACCCACCAAAACATCATAAAAACAAATCAAAACCAACCAAAATATTCCGAAAACCTGCCAAAATTATTTAGACCCGCAAACCTCATCAAAACATTCTGAAAAGATGCCAAAACATTAGAAAACCAGCCAGAACTGATCAAAACATTCAGAAAACTTGGCAAAACATCATAAAAACAAATCAAAACCAACCAAAAAATTCCAAAAACCTGACAAAATAGTTTAGAACCTGCCAAAACTGATCAAAACATTCTGAAAAGATGCCAAAATACTAGAAAACCAGTCAGAAGTGATCGGAACTTTCAATAACTTGCCAAAACACAATCAAAACAAATGAAAGCAAACCAAAACATTCCAAATACCCGCCAAAATATTTTAAAACCCGCCAAAAGGAATCCAAATATTCCACAACCTGCCAAGACAATAAAAACAACACAAGAGAAAACAAAACATTCTAAAACACCACCAAAACATTCCGAAAACCCGCCAAAACATCATCAAAACAAATCAAAACAAACCAAACAATAGGAGGAACACGGCAACATATTGGCAAGCAAGAGACGGAGAGCACGGCACCTTCTAGGAGGCCAAGAAGGAAGCCGCACAACACCTGCACTGTGTCTGCAACTTTCAAACTGCTAGAAGCTAGTGGCTTGCCACTGGCCTGCCTCTTCAATTGCCATTAGCATTCCAATGGAAGCTATTCTTGGACAACTTTGCTCTGCTTGCTGCTAGTTCTGCCCCAGCCTACCATAGATAACCTTGCTCTTCCCTTGAGGCTCTGAGATGCCAAGAACTTGTCAACTTCAAAGGGCGGGCCGGGCTACATCTACTCAGCTGCCACAGTTTCTCCTTGCTAGACCTAGTGGGAAAGCATTTTGCTGAGATGCAGAAGGCAAGAAACGCAGAATACGGAGACGCGGAGCTGTCCCAAGTGCCGCTGCCAGGCGTCTTTCCGCAGAAGGAGCGCCCCGGAGCGCACCGCAACCGGCACCATCATCTCTGCGCAAAGAGCCAAAATATTTTAAAACCCGACAAAACTCATCCAAAAATATTTTCAAACCCGCCAAAATAGAAAACCAGACAGAAGTCATCAATACATTCGAAAAAACCTGACAAAACATGATCAAGCCCACCACAGCTAATCCAAACACACCAAAAACTGGGCTAAACAGAATCAAAACAAATCAAAACAAATCGAAACCTTCTAAAAACCCGCCAAAATATTTCAAAACCCGTCAAAACTAATCAAAACATTCCGAACACCCGCCAAAACATTCCGAACACCCGCCAAAAGGAATCCAAACATTCCAAAACCTGCCAACACAATGAAAACAACTCAAGAGAATACAAAACATTCTAAAACCCAACCAAAACATTCAGAAAACCCACCAAAACATCATAAAAACAAATCAAAACCAACCAAAAAATTCCGAAAACCCGCCAAAATAATTTAGACCCGCAAAACTCATCAAAACATTCTGAAAAGATGCCAAAATACTAGAAAACCAGTCAGAAGTGATCAAAATATTCAGTAACTTGCCAAAATATAATCAAAACAAATGAAAGCAAACCAAAACATTCCAAATACCCGCCAAAATATTTTAAAACCCGCCAAAATGAACCCAAATATTCCAAAACCTGCCAAGTCAATAAAAACTACACAAGAGAAAAAAAAACATTCTGAAACACCACCAAAACATTCCGAAAACCCGCCAAAACATCATAAAAACAAATCAAAACAAACCAAACAATAGGAGGAACACGGCAACATATTGGCAAGCAAGAGACGGAGAGCGCGGCACCTTCTAGGAGGCCAAGAAGGAAGCCGCACAACACCTGCACTGTGTCTGCAACTATCAAACTGCTAGAAGATAGTGGCTTGCCACTGTCCTGCCTCTTCAATTGCCATTAGCACTCCAATGGAAGCTATTCTTGGACAACTTTGCTCTGCTTGCTGCTAGTTCTGCCCCAGCCTACCATAGATAACCTTGCTCTTCCCTTGAGGCTCTGAGATGCCAAGAACTTGTCAACTTCAAAGGGCGGGCCGGGCTACATCTACTCAGCTGCCACAGTTTCTCCTTGCTAGACCTAGTGGGAAAGCATTTTGCTGAGATGCAGAAGGCAAGAAACGCAGAATACGGAGACGCGGAGCTGTCCCAAGTGCCGCTGCCAGGCGTCTTTCCGCAGAAGGAGCGCCCCGGAGCGCACCGCAACCGGCACCGTCATCTCTGCGCAAAGAGCCAAAATATTTTCAAACCTGCCAAAAGTAATCCAAAAATATTTTCAAACCCGCCAAAATAGAAAACCAGACAGAAGAGATCAATACATTCGAAAAAACCTGACAAAACATGATCAAGCCCACCAAAGCTAATCCAAACACACCAAAAACTGGGCTAAACAGAATCAAAACAAATCAAAACAAATTGAAACCTTCTAAAAACCGTCCAAAATATTTCAAAGCCCATCAAAACTAATCAAAACATTCCGAACACCCGCCAAAACATTCTGAACACCCGCCAAAAGGAATCCAAACATTCCAAAACCTGCCAACATAATAAAAACAACTCAAGAGAATACAAAACATTCTAAAACCCAACCAAAACATTCCGAAAACCCACCAAAACATCATAAAAACAAATCAAAACCAACCAAAATATTCCGAAAACCTGCCAAAATTATTTAGACCCGCAAACCTCATCAAAACATTCTGAAAAGATGCCAAAACATTAGAAAACCAGACAGAACTGATCAAAACATTCAGAAAACTTGGCAAAACATCATAAAAACAAATCAAAACCAACCAAAAAATTCCAAAAACCTGACAAAATAGTTTAGAACCTGCCAAAACTGATCAAAACATTCTGAAAAGATGCCAAAATACTAGAAAACCAGTCAGAAGTGATCGGAACTTTCAATAACTTGCCAAAACACAATCAAAACAAATGAAAGCAAACCAAAACATTCCAAATACCCGCCAAAATATTTTAAAACCCGCCAAAAGGAATCCAAATATTCCACAACCTGCCAAGACAATAAAAACAACACA
Source organism: Passer domesticus (assembly GCF_036417665.1). Taxonomy (NCBI): domain Eukaryota; kingdom Metazoa; phylum Chordata; class Aves; order Passeriformes; family Passeridae; genus Passer; species Passer domesticus. The sequence continues at coordinate 66,408,430 of NC_087478.1, forward strand.
AGAGAAAACAAAACATTCTAAAACACCACCAAAACATTCCGAAAACCCGCCAAAACATCATCAAAACAAATCAAAACAAACCAAACAATAGGAGGAACACGGCAACATATTGGCAAGCAAGAGACGGAGAGCACGGCACCTTCTAGGAGGCCAAGAAGGAAGCCGCACAACACCTGCACTGTGTCTGCAACTTTCAAACTGCTAGAAGCTAGTGGCTTGCCACTGGCCTGCCTCTTCAATTGCCATTAGCATTCCAATGGAAGCTATTCTTGGACAACTTTGCTCTGCTTGCTGCTAGTTCTGCCCCAGCCTACCATAGATAACCTTGCTCTTCCCTTGAGGCTCTGAGATGCCAAGAACTTGTCAACTTCAAAGGGCGGGCCGGGCTACATCTACTCAGCTGCCACAGTTTCTCCTTGCTAGACCTAGTGGGAAAGCATTTTGCTGAGATGCAGAAGGCAAGAAACGCAGAATACGGAGACGCGGAGCTGTCCCAAGTGCCGCTGCCAGGCGTCTTTCCGCAGAAGGAGCGCCCCGGAGCGCACCGCAACCGGCACCATCATCTCTGCGCAAAGAGCCAAAATATTTTAAAACCCGACAAAACTCATCCAAAAATATTTTCAAACCCGCCAAAATAGAAAACCAGACAGAAGTCATCAATACATTCGAAAAAACCTGACAAAACATGATCAAGCCCACCACAGCTAATCCAAACACACCAAAAACTGGGCTAAACAGAATCAAAACAAATCAAAACAAATCGAAACCTTCTAAAAACCCGCCAAAATATTTCAAAACCCGTCAAAACTAATCAAAACATTCCGAACACCCGCCAAAACATTCCGAACACCCGCCAAAAGGAATCCAAACATTCCAAAACCTGCCAACACAATGAAAACAACTCAAGAGAATACAAAACATTCTAAAACCCAACCAAAACATTCAGAAAACCCACCAAAACATCATAAAAACAAATCAAAACCAACCAAAAAATTCCGAAAACCCGCCAAAATAATTTAGACCCGCAAAACTCATCAAAACATTCTGAAAAGATGCCAAAATACTAGAAAACCAGTCAGAAGTGATCAAAATATTCAGTAACTTGCCAAAATATAATCAAAACAAATGAAAGCAAACCAAAACATTCCAAATACCCGCCAAAATATTTTAAAACCCGCCAAAATGAACCCAAATATTCCAAAACCTGCCAAGTCAATAAAAACTACACAAGAGAAAAAAAAACATTCTGAAACACCACCAAAACATTCCGAAAACCCGCCAAAACATCATAAAAACAAATCAAAACAAACCAAACAATAGGAGGAACACGGCAACATATTGGCAAGCAAGAGACGGAGAGCGCGGCACCTTCTAGGAGGCCAAGAAGGAAGCCGCACAACACCTGCACTGTGTCTGCAACTATCAAACTGCTAGAAGATAGTGGCTTGCCACTGTCCTGCCTCTTCAATTGCCATTAGCACTCCAATGGAAGCTATTCTTGGACAACTTTGCTCTGCTTGCTGCTAGTTCTGCCCCAGCCTACCATAGATAACCTTGCTCTTCCCTTGAGGCTCTGAGATGCCAAGAACTTGTCAACTTCAAAGGGCGGGCCGGGCTACATCTACTCAGCTGCCACAGTTTCTCCTTGCTAGACCTAGTGGGAAAGCATTTTGCTGAGATGCAGAAGGCAAGAAACGCAGAATACGGAGACGCGGAGCTGTCCCAAGTGCCGCTGCCAGGCGTCTCTCCGCAGAAGGAGCGCCCCGGAGCGCACCGCAACCGGCACCGTCATCTCTGCGCAAAGAGCCAAAATATTTTCAAACCTGCCAAAAGTAATCCAAAAATATTTTCAAACCCGCCAAAATAGAAAACCAGACAGAAGAGATCAATACATTCGAAAAAACCTGACAAAACATGATCAAGCCCACCAAAGCTAATCCAAACACACCAAAAACTGGGCTAAACAGAATCAAAACAAATCAAAACAAATTGAAACCTTCTAAAAACCGTCCAAAATATTTCAAAGCCCATCAAAACTAATCAAAACATTCCGAACACCCGCCAAAACATTCTGAACACCCGCCAAAAGGAATCCAAACATTCCAAAACCTGCCAACATAATAAAAACAACTCAAGAGAATACAAAACATTCTAAAACCCAACCAAAACATTCCGAAAACCCACCAAAACATCATAAAAACAAATCAAAACCAACCAAAATATTCCGAAAACCCGCCAAAATGATTTAGACCCACAAAACTCATCAAAACATTCTGAAAAGATGCCAAAACATTAGAAAACCAGACAGAACTGATCAAAACATTCAAAAAACTTGGCAAAACATCACAAAAACAAATCAAAACCAACCAAAAAATTCCGAAAACCTGACAAAATAGTTTAGAACCCGCCAAAACTGATCAAAACATTCTGAAAAGATGCCAAAATACTAGAAAACCAGTCAGAAGTGATCGAAACTTTCAATAACTTGCCAAAACATAATCAAAACAAATGAAAGCAAACCAAAACATTCCAAATACCCGCCAAAATATTTTAAAACCCGCCAAAAGGAATCCAAATGTTCCACAACCTGCCAACACAATAAAAACAACACAAGAGAAAACAAAACATTCTAAAACACCACCAAAACATTCCGAAAACCCGCCAAAACATCATCAAAACAAATCAAAACAAACCAAACAATAGGAGGAACACGGCAACATATTGGCAAGCAAGAGACGTAGAGCGCGGCACCTTCTAGGAGGCCAAGAAGGAAGCCGCACAACACCTGCACTGTGTCTGCACCTTTCAAACTGCTAGAAGCTAGTGGCTTGCCACTGGCCTGCCTCTTCTATTGCCATTAGCATTCCAATGGAAGCTATTCTTGGACAACTTTGCTCTGCTTGCTGCTAGTTCTGCCCCAGCCTACCATAGATAACCTTGCTCTTCCCTTGAGGCTCTGAGATGCCAAGAACTTGTCAACTTCAAAGGGCGGGCCGGGCTACATCTACTCAGCTGCCACAGTTTCTCCTTGCTAGACCTAGTGGGAAAGCATTTTGCTGAGATGCAGAAGGCAAGAAACGCAGAATACGGAGACGCGGAGCTGTCCCAAGTGCCGCTGCCAGGCGTCTTTCCGCAGAAGGAGCGCCCCGGAGCGCACCGCAACCGGCACCATCATCTCTGCGCAAAGAGCCAAAATATTTTAAAACCCGACAAAACTCATCCAAAAATATTTTCAAACCCGCCAAAATAGAAAACCAGACAGAAGTCATCAATACATTCGAAAAAACCTGACAAAACATGATCAAGCCCACCACAGCTAATCCAAACACACCAAAAACTGGGCTAAACAGAATCAAAACAAATCAAAACAAATCGAAACCTTCTAAAAACCCGCCAAAATATTTCAAAACCCGTCAAAACTAATCAAAACATTCCGAACACCCGCCAAAACATTCCGAACACCCGCCAAAAGGAATCCAAACATTCCAAAACCTGCCAACACAATGAAAACAACTCAAGAGAATACAAAACATTCTAAAACCCAACCAAAACATTCAGAAAACCCACCAAAACATCATAAAAACAAATCAAAACCAACCAAAAAATTCCGAAAACCCGCCAAAATAATTTAGACCCGCAAAACTCATCAAAACATTCTGAAAAGATGCCAAAATACTAGAAAACCAGTCAGAAGTGATCAAAATATTCAGTAACTTGCCAAAATATAATCAAAACAAATGAAAGCAAACCAAAACATTCCAAATACCCGCCAAAATATTTTAAAACCCGCCAAAATGAACCCAAATATTCCAAAACCTGCCAAGTCAATAAAAACTACACAAGAGAAAAAAAAACATTCTGAAACACCACCAAAACATTCCGAAAACCCGCCAAAACATCATAAAAACAAATCAAAACAAACCAAACAATAGGAGGAACACGGCAACATATTGGCAAGCAAGAGACGGAGAGCGCGGCACCTTCTAGGAGGCCAAGAAGGAAGCCGCACAACACCTGCACTGTGTCTGCAACTATCAAACTGCTAGAAGATAGTGGCTTGCCACTGTCCTGCCTCTTCAATTGCCATTAGCACTCCAATGGAAGCTATTCTTGGACAACTTTGCTCTGCTTGCTGCTAGTTCTGCCCCAGCCTACCATAGATAACCTTGCTCTTCCCTTGAGGCTCTGAGATGCCAAGAACTTGTCAACTTCAAAGGGCGGGCCGGGCTACATCTACTCAGCTGCCACAGTTTCTCCTTGCTAGACCTAGTGGGAAAGCATTTTGCTGAGATGCAGAAGGCAAGAAACGCAGAATACGGAGACGCGGAGCTGTCCCAAGTGCCGCTGCCAGGCGTCTCTCCGCAGAAGGAGCGCCCCGGAGCGCACCGCAACCGGCACCGTCATCTCTGCGCAAAGAGCCAAAATATTTTCAAACCTGCCAAAAGTAATCCAAAAATATTTTCAAACCCGCCAAAATAGAAAACCAGACAGAAGAGATCAATACATTCGAAAAAACCTGACAAAACATGATCAAGCCCACCAAAGCTAATCCAAACACACCAAAAACTGGGCTAAACAGAATCAAAACAAATCAAAACAAATTGAAACCTTCTAAAAACCGTCCAAAATATTTCAAAGCCCATCAAAACTAATCAAAACATTCCGAACACCCGCCAAAACATTCTGAACACCCGCCAAAAGGAATCCAAACATTCCAAAACCTGCCAACATAATAAAAACAACTCAAGAGAATACAAAACATTCTAAAACCCAACCAAAACATTCCGAAAACCCACCAAAACATCATAAAAACAAATCAAAACCAACCAAAATATTCCGAAAACCCGCCAAAATGATTTAGACCCACAAAACTCATCAAAACATTCTGAAAAGATGCCAAAACATTAGAAAACCAGACAGAACTGATCAAAACATTCAAAAAACTTGGCAAAACATCACAAAAACAAATCAAAACCAACCAAAAAATTCCGAAAACCTGACAAAATAGTTTAGAACCCGCCAAAACTGATCAAAACATTCTGAAAAGATGCCAAAATACTAGAAAACCAGTCAGAAGTGATCGAAACTTTCAATAACTTGCCAAAACATAATCAAAACAAATGAAAGCAAACCAAAACATTCCAAATACCCGCCAAAATATTTTAAAACCCGCCAAAAGGAATCCAAATGTTCCACAACCTGCCAACACAATAAAAACAACACAAGAGAAAACAAAACATTCTAAAACACCACCAAAACATTCCGAAAACCCGCCAAAACATCATCAAAACAAATCAAAACAAACCAAACAATAGGAGGAACACGGCAACATATTGGCAAGCAAGAGACGTAGAGCGCGGCACCTTCTAGGAGGCCAAGAAGGAAGCCGCACAACACCTGCACTGTGTCTGCACCTTTCAAACTGCTAGAAGCTAGTGGCTTGCCACTGGCCTGCCTCTTCTATTGCCATTAGCATTCCAATGGAAGCTATTCTTGGACAACTTTGCTCTGCTTGCTGCTAGTTCTGCCCCAGCCTACCATAGATAACCTTGCTCTTCCCTTGAGGCTCTGAGATGCCAAGAACTTGTCAACTTCAAAGGGCGGGCCAGGCTACATCTACTCAGCTGCCACAGTTTCTCCTTGCTAGACCTAGTGGGAAAGCATTTTGCTGAGATGCAGAAGGCAAGAAACGCAGAATACGGAGACGCGGAGCTGTCCCAAGTGCCGCTGCCTAGGCGTCTTTCCGCAGAAGGAGCGCCCCGGAGCGCACCGCAACCGGCACCGTCATCTCTGCGCAAAGAGCCAAAATATTTTCAAACCCGCCAAAACTCATCCAAAAATATTTTCAAACCCGCCAAAATAGAAAACCAGACAGAAGTCATCAATACATTCGAAAAAACCTGACAAAACATGATCAAGCCCACCAAAGCTAATCCAAACACACCAAAAACTGGGCTAAACAGAATCAAAACAAATCAAAACAAATCGAAACCTTCTGAAAACCCGCCAAAATATTGCAAAACCCGTCAAAACTAATCAAAACATTCCGAACACCCGCCAAAAGGAATCCAAACATTCCAAAACCTGCCAACACAATAAAAACAACTCAAGAGAATACAAAACATTCTAAAACCCAACCAAAACATTCCGAAAACCCACCAAAACATCATAAAAAGAAAATCAAAACCAACCAAAATATTCCGAAAACCCGCCAAAATTATTTAGACCCGCAAAACTCATCAAAACATTCTGAAAAAATGCCAAAACATTAGAAAACCAGCCTGAACTGATCAAAACATTGAAAAAACTAGGCAAAACATCACAAAAACAAATCAAAACCAACCAAAAAATTCCGAAAACCTGACAAAATAGTTTAGAACCCGCCAAAACTGATCAAAACATTCTGAAAAGATGCCAAAATACTAGAAAACCAGTCAGAAGTGATCGAAACTTTCAATAACTTGCCAAAACATAATCAAAACAAATGAAAGCAAACCAAAACATTCCAAATACCCGCCAAAATATTTTAAAACCCGCCAAAAGGAATCCAAACATTCCAAAACCTGCCAAGACAATCAAAACAACACAAGAGAAAACAAAAGATTCTAAAACACCACCAAAACATTCCGAAAACCCGCCAAAACATCATAAAAACAAATCAAAACAAACCAAACAATAGGAGGAACACGGCAACATATTGGCAAGCAAGAGACGGAGAGCGCGGCACCTTCTAGGAGGCCAAGAAGGAAGCCGCACAACAACTGCACTGTGTCTGCAACTTTCAAACTGCTAGAAGATAGTGGCTTGCCACTGGCCTGCCTCTTCAATTGCCATTAGCACTCCAATGGAAGCTATTCTTGGACAACTTTGCTCTGCTTGCTGCTAGTTCTGCCCCAGCCTACCATAGATAACCTTGTTCTTCCCTTGAGGCTCTGAGATGCCAAGAACTTGTCAACTTCAAAGGGCGGGCCGGGCTACATCTACTCAGCTGCCACAGTTTCTCCTTGCTAGACCTAGTGGGAAAGCATTTTGCTGAGATGCAGAAGGCAAGAAACGCAGAATACGGAGACGCGGAGCTGTCCCAAGTGCCGCTGCCAGGCGTCTTTCCACAGAAGGAGCGCCCCGGAGCGCACCGCAACCGGCACCGTCATCTCTGCGCAAAGAGCCAAAATATTTTCAAACCCGCCAAAACTCATCCAAAAATATTTTCAAACCCGCCGAAATAGAAATCCAGACAGAAGAGATCAATACATTCGAAAAAACCTGACAAAACATGATCAAGCCCACCAAAGCTAATCCAAACACACCAAAAACTGGGCTAAACAGAATCAAAACAAATCAAAACAAATCGAAACCTTCTAAAAACCGTCCAAAATATTTCAAAGCCCATCAAAACTAATCAAAACATTCCGAACACCTGCCAAAACATTCTGAACACCCGCCAAAAGGAATCCAAACATTCCAAAACCTGCCAGCACAATAAAAACAACTCAAAAGAATACAAAACATTCTAAAACCCAACCATAACATTCAGAAAACCCACCAAAACATCATAAAAACAAATCAAAACCAACCAAAATATTCCGAAAACCCGCCAAAATGATTTAGACCCGCAAAACTCATCAAAACATTCTGAAAAGATGCCAAAATACTAGAAAACCAGTCAGAAGTGATCAAAATATTCAATAACTTGCCAAAATATAATCAAAACAAATGAAAGCAAACCAAAACATTCCAAAAACCCGCCAAAATATTTTAAAACCCGCCAAAATGGATCCAAATATTCCAAAACCTGCCAAGTCAATCAAAACAACACAAGAGAAAACAAAACATTCTAAAACACCACCAAAACATTCCGAAAACCCGCCAAAACATCATAAAAACAAATCAAAACAAACCAAACAATAGGAGGAACACGGCAACATATTGGCAAGCAAGAGACGGAGAGCACGGCACCTTCTAGGAGGCCAAGAAGGAAGCCGCACAACACCTGCACTGTGTCTGCAACTTTCAAACTGCTAGAAGCTAGTGGCTTGCCACTGGCCTGCCTCTTCAATTGCCATTAGCATTCCAATGGAAGCTATTCTTGGACAACTTTGCTCTGCTTGCTGCTAGTTCTGCCCCAGCCTACCATAGATAACCTTGCTCTTCCCTTGAGGCTCTGAGATGCCAAGAACTTGTCAACTTCAAAGGGCGGGCCAGGCTACATCTACTCAGCTGCCACAGTTTCTCCTTGCTAGACCTAGTGGGAAAGCATTTTGCTGAGATGCAGAAGGCAAGAAACGCAGAATACGGAGACGCGGAGCTGTCCCAAGTGCCGCTGCCAGGCGTCTCTCCGCAGAAGGAGCGCCCCGGAGCGCACCGCAACCGGCACCGTCATCTCTGCGCAAAGAGCCAAAATATTTTAAAACCCGCCAAAACTAATCCAAAAATATTTTCAAACCCGCCAAAATAGAAAACCAGACAGAAGTCATCAATACATTCGAAAAAACCTGACAAAACATGATCAAGCCCACCAAAGCTAATCCAAACACACCAAAAACTGGGCTAAACAGAATCAAAACAAATCAAAACAAATCGAAACCTTCTAAAAACCCGCCAAAATATTTCAAAACCCGTCAAAACTAATCAAAACATTCCGAATACCCGCCAAAACATTCTGAACACCCGCCAAAAGGAATCCAAACATTCCAAAACCTGCCAGCACAATAAAAGCAACTCAAGAGAATACAAAACATTCTAAAACCCAACCATAACATTCAGAAAACCCACCAAAACATCATAAAAACAAATCAAAACCAACCAAAATATTCCGAAAACCCGCCAAAATGATTTAGACCCGCAAAACTCATCAAAACATTCTGAAAAGATGCCAAAATACTAGAAAACCAGTCAGAAGTGATCAAAATATTCAATAACTTGCCAAAATATAATCAAAACAAATGAAAGCAAACCAAAACATTCCAAAAACCCGCCAAAATATTTTAAAACCCGCCAAAATGGATCCAAATATTCCAAAACCTGCCAAGTCAATAAAAACTACACAAGAGAAAAAAAAACATTCTAAAACACCACCAAAACATTCCGAAAACCCGCCAAAACATCATAAAAACAAATCAAAACAAACCAAACAATAGGAGGAACACGGCAACATATTGGCAAGCAAGAGACGGAGAGCACGGCACCTTCTAGGAGGCCAAGAAGGAAGCCGCACAACACCTGCACTGTGTCTGCAACTTTCAAACTGCTAGAAGCTAGTGGCTTGCCACTGGCCTGCCTCTTCAATTGCCATTAGCATTCCAATGGAAGCTATTCTTGGACAACTTTGCTCTGCTTGCTGCTAGTTCTGCCCCAGCCTACCATAGATAACCTTGCTCTTCCCTTGAGGCTCTGAGATGCCAAGAACTTGTCAACTTCAAAGGGCGGGCCGGGCTACATCTACTCAGCTGCCACAGTTTCTCCTTGCTAGACCTAGTGGGAAAGCATTTTGCTGAGATGCAGAAGGCAAGAAACGCAGAATACGGAGACGCGGAGCTGTCCCAAGTGCCGCTGCCAGGCGTCTCTCCGCAGAAGGAGCGCCCCGGAGCGCACCGCAACTGGCACCATCATCTCTGCGCAAAGAGCCAAAATATTTTAAAACCCGCCAAAACTAATCCAAAAATATTTTCAAACCCGCCAAAATAGAAAACCAGACAGAAGTCATCAATACATTCGAAAAAACCTGACAAAACATGATCAAGCCCACCAAAGCTAATCCAAACACACCAAAAACTGGGCTAAACAGAATCAAAACAAATCAAAACAAATCGAAACCTTCTAAAAACCCGCCAAAATATTTCAAAACCCGTCAAAACTAATCAAAACATTCCGAATACCCGCCAAAACATTCTGAACACCCGCCAAAAGGAATCCAAACATTCCAAAACCTGCCAGCACAATAAAAGCAACTCAAGAGAATACAAAACATTCTAAAACCCAACCATAACATTCAGAAAACCCACCAAAACATCATAAAAACAAATCAAAACCAACCAAAATATTCCGAAAACCCGCCAAAATGATTTAGACCCGCAAAACTCATCAAAACATTCTGAAAAGATGCCAAAATACTAGAAAACCAGTCAGAAGTGATCAAAATATTCAATAACTTGCCAAAATATCATCAAAACAAATGAAAGCAAACCAAAACATTCCAAAAACCCGCCAAAATATTTTAAAACCCGCCAAAATGGATCCAAATATTCCAAAACCTGCCAAGTCAATAAAAACTACACAAGAGAAAAAAAAACATTCTAAAACACCACCAAAACATTCCGAAAACCCCCCAAAACATCATCAAAACAAATCAAAACAAACCAAACAATAGGAGGAACACAGCAACATATTGGCAAGCAAGAGACGGAGAGCACGGCACCTTCTAGGAGGCCAAGAAGGAAGCCGCACAACACCTGCACTGTGTCTGCAACTTTCAAACTGCTAGAAGCTAGTGGCTTGCCACTGGCCTGCCTCTTCAATTGCCATTAGCATTCCAATGGAAGCTATTCTTGGACAACTTTGCTCTGCTTGCTGCTAGTTCTGCCCCAGCCTACCATAGATAACCTTGCTCTTCCCTTGAGGCTCTGAGATGCCAAGAACTTGTCAACTTCAAAGGGCGGGCCGGGCTACATCTACTCAGCTGCCACAGTTTCTCCTTGCTAGACCTAGTGGGAAAGCATTTTGCTGAGATGCAGAAGGCAAGAAACGCAGAATACGGAGACGCGGAGCTGTCCCAAGTGCCGCTGCCAGGCGTCTTTCCGCAGAAGGAGCGCCCCGGAGCGCACCGCAACCGGCACCATCATCTCTGCGCAAAGAGCCAAAATATTTTAAAACCCGCCAAAACTAATCCAAAAATATTTTCAAACCCGCCAAAATAGAAAACCAGACAGAAGTCATCAATACATTCGAAAAAACCTGACAAAACATGATCAAGCCCACCAAAGCTAATCCAAACACACCAAAAACTGGGCTAAACAGAATCAAAACAAATCAAAACAAATCGAAACCTTCTAAAAACCCGCCAAAATATTTCAAAACCCGTCAAAACTAATCAAAACATTCCGAACACCCGCCAAAACATTCCGAACACCCGCCAAAAGGAATCCAAACATTCCAAAACCTGCCAACACAATGAAAACAACTCAAGAGAATACAAAACATTCTAAAACCCAACCAAAACATTCAGAAAACCCACCAAAACATCATAAAAACAAATCAAAACCAACCAAAATATTCCGAAAACCCGCCAAAATAATTTAGACCAGCAAAACTCATCAAAACATTCTGAAAAGATGCCAAAATACTAGAAAACCAGTCAGAAGTGATCAAAATATTCAATAACTTGCCAAAATATAATCAAAACAAATGAAAGCAAACCAAAACATTCCAAATACCCGCCAAAATATTTTAAAACCCGCCAAAATGAACCCAAATATTCCAAAACCTGCCAAGTCAATAAAAACTACACAAGAGAAAAAAAAACATTCTGAAACACCACCAAAACATTCCGAAAACCCGCCAAAACATCATAAAAACAAATCAAAACAAACCAAACAATAGGAGGAACACAGCAACATATTGGCAAGCAAGAGACGGAGAGCGCGGCACCTTCTAGGAGGCCAAGAAGGAAGCCGCACAACACCTGCACTGTGTCTGCAACTTTCAAACTGCTAGAAGCTAGTGGCTTGCCACTGGCCTGCCTCTTCAATTGCCATTAGCACTCCAATGGAAGCTATTCTTGGACAACTTTGCTCTGCTTGCTGCTAGTTCTGCCCCAGCCTACCATAGATAACCTTGCTCTTGCCTTGAGGCTCTGAGATGCCAAGAACTTGTCAACTTCAAAGGGCGGGCCGGGCTACATCTACTCAGCTGCCACAGTTTCTCCTTGCTAGACCTAGTGGGAAAGCATTTTGCTGAGATGCAGAAGGCAAGAAACGCAGAATACGGAGACGCGGAGCTGTCCCAAGTGCCGATGCCAGGCGTCTTTCCGCAGAAGGAGCGCCCCGGAGCGCACCGCAACCGGCACCGTCATCTCTGCGCAAAGAGCCAAAATATTTTCAAACCCGCCAAAACTAATCCAAAAATATTTTCAAACCCGCCAAAATAGAAAACCAGACAGAAGAGATCAATACATTCGAAAAAACCTGACAAAACATGATCAAGCCCACCAAAGCTTATCCAAACACACCAAACACTGGGCTAAACAGAATCAAAACAAATCAAAACAAATCGAAACCTTCTAAAAACTGGCCAAAATATTGCAAAACCCGTCAAAACTAATCAAAACATTCCGAACACCCGCCAAAAGGAATCCAAACATTCCAAAACCTGCCAACACAATAAAAACAACTCAAGAGAATACAAAACATTCTAAAACCCAACCAAAACATTCCGAAAACCCACCAAAACATCATAAAAACAAATCAAAACCAACCAAAATATTCCGAAAACCCGCCAAAATGATTTAGACCCGCAAAACTCATCAAAACATTCTGAAAAGATGCCAAAACATTAGAAAACCAGACAGAACTGATCAAAACATTCAAAAAACTTGGCAAAACATCACAAAAACAAATCAAAACCAACCAAAAAATTCCGAAAACCTGACAAAATAGTTTAGAACCCGCCAAAACTGATCAAAACATTCTGAAAAGATGCCAAAATACTAGAAAACCAGTCAGAAGTGATCGAAACTTTCAATAACTTGCCAAAACATAATCAAAACAAATGAAAGCAAACCAAAACATTCCAAATACCCGCCAAAATATTTTAAAACCCGCCAAAAGGAATCCAAATGTTCCACAACCTGCCAACACAATAAAAACAACACAAGAGAAAACAAAACATTCTAAAACACCACCAAAACATTCCGAAAACCCGCCAAAACATCATCAAAACAAATCAAAACAAACCAAACAATAGGAGGAACACGGCAACATATTGGCAAGCAAGAGACGTAGAGCGCGGCACCTTCTAGGAGGCCAAGAAGGAAGCCGCACAACACCTGCACTGTGTCTGCACCTTTCAAACAGCTAGAAGCTAGTGGCTTGCCACTGGCCTGCCTCTTCTATTGCCATTAGCATTCCAATGGAAGCTATTCTTGGACAACTTTGCTCTGCTTGCTGCTAGTTCTGCCCCAGCCTACCATAGATAACCTTGCTCTTCCCTTGAGGCTCTGAGATGCCAAGAACTTGTCAACTTCAAAGGGCGGGCCAGGCTACATCTACTCAGCTGCCACAGTTTCTCCTTGCTAGACCTAGTGGGAAAGCATTTTGCTGAGATGCAGAAGGCAAGAAACGCAGAATACGGAGACGCGGAGCTGTCCCAAGTGCCGCTGCCTAGGCGTCTTTCCGCAGAAGGAGCGCCCCGGAGCGCACCGCAACCGGCACCGTCATCTCTGCGCAAAGAGCCAAAATATTTTCAAACCCGCCAAAACTCATCCAAAAATATTTTCAAACCCGCCAAAATAGAAAACCAGACAGAAGTCATCAATACATTCGAAAAAACCTGACAAAACATGATCAAGCCCACCAAAGCTAATCCAAACACACCAAAAACTGGGCTAAACAGAATCAAAACAAATCAAAACAAATCGAAACCTTCTGAAAACCCGCCAAAATATTGCAAAACCCGTCAAAACTAATCAAAACATTCCGAACACCCGCCAAAAGGAATCCAAACATTCCAAAACCTGCCAACACAATAAAAACAACTCAAGAGAATACAAAACATTCTAAAACCCAACCAAAACATTCCGAAAACCCACCAAAACATCATAAAAAGAAAATCAAAACCAACCAAAATATTCCGAAAACCCGCCAAAATTATTTAGACCCGCAAAACTCATCAAAACATTCTGAAAAAATGCCAAAACATTAGAAAACCAGCCTGAACTGATCAAAACATTGAAAAAACTAGGCAAAACATCACAAAAACAAATCAAAACCAACCAAAAAATTCCGAAAACCTGACAAAATAGTTTAGAACCCGCCAAAACTGATCAAAACATTCTGAAAAGATGCCAAAATACTAGAAAACCAGTCAGAAGTGATCGAAACTTTCAATAACTTGCCAAAACATAATCAAAACAAATGAAAGCAAACCAAAACATTCCAAATACCCGCCAAAATATTTTAAAACCCGCCAAAAGGAATCCAAACATTCCAAAACCTGCCAAGACAATCAAAACAACACAAGAGAAAACAAAAGATTCTAAAACACCACCAAAACATTCCGAAAACCCGCCAAAACATCATAAAAACAAATCAAAACAAACCAAACAATAGGAGGAACACGGCAACATATTGGCAAGCAAGAGACGGAGAGCGCGGCACCTTCTAGGAGGCCAAGAAGGAAGCCGCACAACAACTGCACTGTGTCTGCAACTTTCAAACTGCTAGAAGATAGTGGCTTGCCACTGGCCTGCCTCTTCAATTGCCATTAGCACTCCAATGGAAGCTATTCTTGGACAACTTTGCTCTGCTTGCTGCTAGTTCTGCCCCAGCCTACCATAGATAACCTTGTTCTTCCCTTGAGGCTCTGAGATGCCAAGAACTTGTCAACTTCAAAGGGCGGGCCGGGCTACATCTACTCAGCTGCCACAGTTTCTCCTTGCTAGACCTAGTGGGAAAGCATTTTGCTGAGATGCAGAAGGCAAGAAACGCAGAATACGGAGACGCGGAGCTGTCCCAAGTGCCGCTGCCAGGCGTCTTTCCACAGAAGGAGCGCCCCGGAGCGCACCGCAACCGGCACCGTCATCTCTGCGCAAAGAGCCAAAATATTTTCAAACCCGCCAAAACTCATCCAAAAATATTTTCAAACCCGCCGAAATAGAAATCCAGACAGAAGAGATCAATACATTCGAAAAAACCTGACAAAACATGATCAAGCCCACCAAAGCTAATCCAAACACACCAAAAACTGGGCTAAACAGAATCAAAACAAATCAAAACAAATCGAAACCTTCTAAAAACCGTCCAAAATATTTCAAAGCCCATCAAAACTAATCAAAACATTCCGAACACCTGCCAAAACATTCTGAACACCCGCCAAAAGGAATCCAAACATTCCAAAACCTGCCAGCACAATAAAAACAACTCAAAAGAATACAAAACATTCTAAAACCCAACCATAACATTCAGAAAACCCACGAAAACATCATAAAAACAAATCAAAACCAACCAAAATATTCCGAAAACCCGCCAAAATGATTTAGACCCGCAAAACTCATCAAAACATTCTGAAAAGATGCCAAAATACTAGAAAACCAGTCAGAAGTGATCAAAATATTCAATAACTTGCCAAAATATAATCAAAACAAATGAAAGCAAACCAAAACATTCCAAAAACCCGCCAAAATATTTTAAAACCCGCCAAAATGGATCCAAATATTCCAAAACCTGCCAAGTCAATCAAAACAACACAAGAGAAAACAAAACATTCTAAAACACCACCAAAACATTCCGAAAACCCGCCAAAACATCATAAAAACAAATCAAAACAAACCAAACAATAGGAGGAACACGGCAACATATTGGCAAGCAAGAGACGGAGAGCACGGCACCTTCTAGGAGGCCAAGAAGGAAGCCGCACAACACCTGCACTGTGTCTGCAACTTTCAAACTGCTAGAAGCTAGTGGCTTGCCACTGGCCTGCCTCTTCAATTGCCATTAGCATTCCAATGGAAGCTATTCTTGGACAACTTTGCTCTGCTTGCTGCTAGTTCTGCCCCAGCCTACCATAGATAACCTTGCTCTTCCCTTGAGGCTCTGAGATGCCAAGAACTTGTCAACTTCAAAGGGCGGGCCGGGCTACATCTACTCAGCTGCCACAGTTTCTCCTTGCTAGACCTAGTGGGAAAGCATTTTGCTGAGATGCAGAAGGCAAGAAACGCAGAATACGGAGACGCGGAGCTGTCCCAAGTGCCGCTGCCAGGCGTCTCTCCGCAGAAGGAGCGCCCCGGAGCGCACCGCAACCGGCACCGTCATCTCTGCGCAAAGAGCCAAAATATTTTAAAACCCGCCAAAACTAATCCAAAAATATTTTCAAACCCGCCAAAATAGAAAACCAGACAGAAGTCATCAATACATTCGAAAAAACCTGACAAAACATGATCAAGCCCACCAAAGCTAATCCAAACACACCAAAAACTGGGCTAAACAGAATCAAAACAAATCAAAACAAATCGAAACCTTCTAAAAACCCGCCAAAATATTTCAAAACCCGTCAAAACTAATCAAAACATTCCGAATACCCGCCAAAACATTCTGAACACCCGCCAAAAGGAATCCAAACATTCCAAAACCTGCCAGCACAATAAAAGCAACTCAAGAGAATACAAAACATTCTAAAACCCAACCATAACATTCAGAAAACCCACCAAAACATCATAAAAACAAATCAAAACCAACCAAAATATTCCGAAAACCCGCCAAAATGATTTAGACCCGCAAAACTCATCAAAACATTCTGAAAAGATGCCAAAATACTAGAAAACCAGTCAGAAGTGATCAAAATATTCAATAACTTGCCAAAATATAATCAAAACAAATGAAAGCAAACCAAAACATTCCAAAAACCCGCCAAAATATTTTAAAACCCGCCAAAATGGATCCAAATATTCCAAAACCTGCCAAGTCAATAAAAACTACACAAGAGAAAAAAAAACATTCTAAAACACCACCAAAACATTCCGAAAACCCGCCAAAACATCATAAAAACAAATCAAAACAAACCAAACAATAGGAGGAACACGGCAACATATTGGCAAGCAAGAGACGGAGAGCACGGCACCTTCTAGGAGGCCAAGAAGGAAGCCGCACAACACCTGCACTGTGTCTGCAACTTTCAAACTGCTAGAAGCTAGTGGCTTGCCACTGGCCTGCCTCTTCAATTGCCATTAGCATTCCAATGGAAGCTATTCTTGGACAACTTTGCTCTGCTTGCTGCTAGTTCTGCCCCAGCCTACCATAGATAACCTTGCTCTTCCCTTGAGGCTCTGAGATGCCAAGAACTTGTCAACTTCAAAGGGCGGGCCGGGCTACATCTACTCAGCTGCCACAGTTTCTCCTTGCTAGACCTAGTGGGAAAGCATTTTGCTGAGATGCAGAAGGCAAGAAACGCAGAATACGGAGACGCGGAGCTGTCCCAAGTGCCGCTGCCAGGCGTCTCTCCGCAGAAGGAGCGCCCCGGAGCGCACCGCAACCGGCACCATCATCTCTGCGCAAAGAGCCAAAATATTTTCAAACCCGCCAAAACTAATCCAAAAATATTTTCAAACCCGCCAAAATAGAAAACCAGACAGAAGTCATCAATACATTCGAAAAAACCTGACAAAACATGATCAAGCCCACCAAAGCTAATCCAAACACACCAAAAACTGGGCTAAACAGAATCAAAACAAATCAAAACAAATCGAAACCTTCTAAAAACCCGCCAAAATATTTCAAAACCCGTCAAAACTAATCAAAACATTCCGAATACCCGCCAAAACATTCTGAACACCCGCCAAAAGGAATCCAAACATTCCAAAACCTGCCAGCACAATAAAAGCAACTCAAGAGAATACAAAACATTCTAAAACCCAACCATAACATTCAGAAAACCCACCAAAACATCATAAAAACAAATCAAAACCAACCAAAATATTCCGAAAACCCGCCAAAATGATTTAGACCCGCAAAACTCATCAAAACATTCTGAAAAGATGCCAAAATACTAGAAAACCAGTCAGAAGTGATCAAAATATTCAATAACTTGCCAAAATATCATCAAAACAAATGAAAGCAAACCAAAACATTCCAAAAACCCGCCAAAATATTTTAAAACCCGCCAAAATGGATCCAAATATTCCAAAACCTGCCAAGTCAATAAAAACTACACAAGAGAAAAAAAAACATTCTAAAACACCACCAAAACATTCCGAAAACCCGCCAAAACATCATAAAAACAAATCAAAACAAACCAAACAATAGGAGGAACACGGCAACATATTGGCAAGCAAGAGACGGAGAGCACGGCACCTTCTAGGAGGCCAAGAAGGAAGCCGCACAACACCTGCACTGTGTCTGCAACTTTCAAACTGCTAGAAGCTAGTGGCTTGCCACTGGCCTGCCTCTTCAATTGCCATTAGCATTCCAATGGAAGCTATTCTTGGACAACTTTGCTCTGCTTGCTGCTAGTTCTGCCCCAGCCTACCATAGATAACCTTGCTCTTCCCTTGAGGCTCTGAGATGCCAAGAACTTGTCAACTTCAAAGGGCGGGCCGGGCTACATCTACTCAGCTGCCACAGTTTCTCCTTGCTAGACCTAGTGGGAAAGCATTTTGCTGAGATGCAGAAGGCAAGAAACGCAGAATACGGAGACGCGGAGCTGTCCCAAGTGCCGCTGCCAGGCGTCTCTCCGCAGAAGGAGCGCCCCGGAGCGCACCGCAACCGGCACCATCATCTCTGCGCAAAGAGCCAAAATATTTTAAAACCCGCCAAAACTAATCCAAAAATATTTTCAAACCCGCCAAAATAGAAAACCAGACAGAAGTCATCAATACATTCGAAAAAACCTGACAAAACATGATCAAGCCCACCAAAGCTAATCCAAACACACCAAAAACTGGGCTAAACAGAATCAAAACAAATCAAAACAAATCTAAACCTTCTAAAAACCCGCCAAAATATTTCAAAACCCGTCAAAACTAATCAAAACATTCCGAATACCCGCCAAAACATTCTGAACACCCGCCAAAAGGAATCCAAACATTCCAAAACCTGCCAGCACAATAAAAGCAACTCAAGAGAATACAAAACATTCTAAAACCCAACCATAACATTCAGAAAACCCACCAAAACATCATAAAAACAAATCAAAACCAACCAAAATATTCCGAAAACCCGCCAAAATGATTTAGACCCGCAAAACTCATCAAAACATTCTGAAAAGATGCCAAAATACTAGAAAACCAGTCAGAAGTGATCAAAATATTCAATAACTTGCCAAAATATCATCAAAACAAATGAAAGCAAACCAAAACATTCCAAAAACCCGCCAAAATATTTTAAAACCCGCCAAAATGGATCCAAATATTCCAAAACCTGCCAAGTCAATAAAAACTACACAAGAGAAAAAAAAACATTCTAAAACACCACCAAAACATTCCGAAAACCCCCCAAAACATCATCAAAACAAATCAAAACAAACCAAACAATAGGAGGAACACAGCAACATATTGGCAAGCAAGAGACGGAGAGCACGGCACCTTCTAGGAGGCCAAGAAGGAAGCCGCACAACACCTGCACTGTGTCTGCAACTTTCAAACTGCTAGAAGCTAGTGGCTTGCCACTGGCCTGCCTCTTCAATTGCCATTAGCATTCCAATGGAAGCTATTCTTGGACAACTTTGCTCTGCTTGCTGCTAGTTCTGCCCCAGCCTACCATAGATAACCTTGCTCTTCCCTTGAGGCTCTGAGATGCCAAGAACTTGTCAACTTCAAAGGGCGGGCCGGGCTACATCTACTCAGCTGCCACAGTTTCTCCTTGCTAGACCTAGTGGGAAAGCATTTTGCTGAGATGCAGAAGGCAAGAAACGCAGAATACGGAGACGCGGAGCTGTCCCAAGTGCCGCTGCCAGGCGTCTTTCCGCAGAAGGAGCGCCCCGGAGCGCACCGCAACCGGCACCATCATCTCTGCGCAAAGAGCCAAAATATTTTAAAACCCGCCAAAACTAATCCAAAAATATTTTCAAACCCGCCAAAATAGAAAACCAGACAGAAGTCATCAATACATTCGAAAAAACCTGACAAAACATGATCAAGCCCACCAAAGCTAATCCAAACACACCAAAAACTGGGCTAAACAGAATCAAAACAAATCAAAACAAATCGAAACCTTCTAAAAACCCGCCAAAATATTTCAAAACCCGTCAAAACTAATCAAAACATTCCGAACACCCGCCAAAACATTCCGAACACCCGCCAAAAGGAATCCAAACATTCCAAAACCTGCCAACACAATGAAAACAACTCAAGAGAATACAAAACATTCTAAAACCCAACCAAAACATTCAGAAAACCCACCAAAACATCATAAAAACAAATCAAAACCAACCAAAATATTCCGAAAACCCGCCAAAATAATTTAGACCAGCAAAACTCATCAAAACATTCTGAAAAGATGCCAAAATACTAGAAAACCAGTCAGAAGTGATCAAAATATTCAATAACTTGCCAAAATATAATCAAAACAAATGAAAGCAAACCAAAACATTCCAAATACCCGCCAAAATATTTGAAAACCCGCCAAAATGAACCCAAATATTCCAAAACCTGCCAAGTCAATAAAAACTACACAAGAGAAAAAAAAACATTCTGAAACACCACCAAAACATTCCGAAAACCCGCCAAAACATCATAAAAACAAATCAAAACAAACCAAACAATAGGAGGAACACAGCAACATATTGGCAAGCAAGAGACGGAGAGCGCGGCACCTTCTAGGAGGCCAAGAAGGAAGCCGCACAACACCTGCACTGTGTCTGCAACTTTCAAACTGCTAGAAGCTAGTGGCTTGCCACTGGCCTGCCTCTTCAATTGCCATTAGCATTCCAATGGAAGCTATTCTTGGACAACTTTGCTCTGCTTGCTGCTAGTTCTGCCCCAGCCTACCATAGATAACCTTGCTCTTGCCTTGAGGCTCTGAGATGCCAAGAACTTGTCAACTTCAAAGGGCGGGCCGGGCTACATCTACTCAGCTGCCACAGTTTCTCCTTGCTAGACCTAGTGGGAAAGCATTTTGCTGAGATGCAGAAGGCAAGAAACGCAGAATACGGAGACGCGGAGCTGTCCCAAGTGCCGATGCCAGGCGTCTTTCCGCAGAAGGAGCGCCCCGGAGCGCACCGCAACCGGCACCGTCATCTCTGCGCAAAGAGCCAAAATATTTTCAAACCCGCCAAAACTAATCCAAAAATATTTTCAAACCCGCCAAAATAGAAAACCAGACAGAAGAGATCAATACATTCGAAAAAACCTGACAAAACATGATCAAGCCCACCAAAGCTTATCCAAACACACCAAACACTGGGCTAAACAGAATCAAAACAAATCAAAACAAATCGAAACCTTCTAAAAACCGGCCAAAATATTGCAAAACCCGTCAAAACTAATCAAAACATTCCGAACACCCGCCAAAAGGAATCCAAACATTCCAAAACCTGCCAACACAATAAAAACAACTCAAGAGAATACAAAACATTCTAAAACCCAACCAAAACATTCCGAAAACCCGCCAAAACATCATAAAAACAAATCAAAACCAAGCAAAATATTCCGAAAACCCGCCAAAATTATTTAGACCCGCAAAACTCATCAAAACATTCTGAAAAGATGCCAAAACATTAGAAAACCAGACAGAACTGATCAAAACATTCAAAAAACTTGGCAAAACATCACAAAAACAAATCAAAACCAAACAAAAAATTCCGAAAACCTGACAAAATAGTTTAGAACCCGCCAAAACTGATCAAAACATTCTGAAAAGATGCCAAAATACTAGAAAACCAGTCAGAAGTAATCGAAACTTTCAATAACTTGCCAAAACATAATCAAAACAAATGAAAGCAAACCAAAACATTCCAAATACCCGCCAAAATATTTTAAAACCCGCCAAAAGGAATCCAAATGTTCCACAACCTGCCAAGACAATAAAAACAACACAAGAGAAAACAAAACATTCTAAAACACCACCAAAACATTCCGAAAACCCGCCAAAACATCATCAAAACAAATCAAAACAAACCAAACAATAGGAGGAACACGGCAACATATTGGCAAGCAAGAGACGGAGAGCGCGGCACCTTCTAGGAGGCCAAGAAGGAAGCCGCACAACACCTGCACTGTGTCTGCACCTTTCAAACTGCTAGAAGATAGTGGCTTGCCACTGGCCTGCCTCTTCAATTGCCATTAGCATTCCAATGGAAGCTATTCTTGGACAACTTTGCTCTGCTTGCTGCTAGTTCTGCCCCAGCCTACCATAGATAACCTTGCTCTTCCCTTGAGGCTCTGAGATGCCAAGAACTTGTCAACTTCAAAGGGCGGGCCGGGCTACATCTACTCAGCTGCCACAGTTTCTCCTTGCTAGACCTAGTGGGAAAGCATTTTGCTGAGATGCAGAAGGCAAGAAACGCAGCATACGGAGACGCGGAGCTGTCCCAAGTGCCGCTGCCTAGGCGTCTTTCCGCAGAAGGAGCGCCCCGGAGCGCACCGCAACCGGCGCCGTCATCTCTGCGCAAAGAGCCAAAATATTTTAAAACCCGCCAAAACTAATCCAAAAATATTTTCAAACCCGCCAAAATAGAAAACCAGACAGAAGAGATCAATACATTCGAAAAAACCTGTCAAAACATGATCAAGCCCACCAAAGCTAATCCAAACACACCAAAAACTGGGCTAAACAGAATCAAAACAAATCAAAACAAATCGAAACCTTCTAAAAACCCACCAAAATATTTCAAAACCCGTCAAAACTAATCAAAACATTCCGAACACCCGCCAAAACATTCCGAACACCCGCCAAAAGGAATCCAAACATTCCAAAACCTGCCAACACAATAAAAACAACTCAAGAGAATACAAAACATTCTAAAACCCAACCATAACATTCCGAAAACCCACCAAAACATCATAAAAAAAAAAATCAAAACCAACCAAAATATTCCGAAAACCCGCCAAAATGATTTAGACCCGCAAAACTCATCAAAACATTCTGAAAAGATGCCAAAACATTAGAAAACCAGACAGAACTGATCAAAACATTCAAAAAACTTGGCAAAACATCACAAAAACAAATCAAAACCAACCAAAAAATTCCAAAAACCTGACAAAATAGTTTAGAACCTGCCAAAACTGATCAAAACATTCTGAAAAGATGCCAAAATACTAGAAAACCAGTCAGAAGTGATCGAAACTTTCAATAACTTGCCAAAACATAATCAAAACAAATGAAAGCAAACCAAAAACATTCCAAATACCCGCCAAAATATTTTAAAACCCGCCAAAAGGAATCCAAATATTCCACAACCTGCCAAGACAATAAAAACAACACAAGAGAAAACAAAACATTCTAAAACACCACCAAAACATTCCGAAAACCCGCCAAAACATCATCAAAACAAATCAAAACAAACCAAACAATAGGAGGAACACGGCAACATATTGGCAAGCAAGAGACGGAGAGCGCGGCACCTTCTAGGAGGCCAAGAAGGAAGCCGCACAACACCTGCACTGTGTCTGCAACTTTCAAACTGCTAGAAGCTAGTGGCTTGCCACTGGCCTGCCTCTTCAATTGCCATTAGCATTCCAATGGAAGCTATTCTTGGACAACTTTGCTCTGCTTGCTGCTAGTTCTGCCCCAGCCTACCATAGATAACCTTGCTCTTGCCTTGAGGCTCTGAGATGCCAAGAACTTGTCAACTTCAAAGGGCGGGCCGGGCTACATCTACTCAGCTGCCACAGTTTCTCCTTGCTAGACCTAGTGGGAAAGCATTTTGCTGAGATGCAGAAGGCAAGAAACGCAGAATACGGAGACGCGGAGCTGTCCCAAGTGCCGCTGCCTAGGCGTCTTTCCGCAGAAGGAGCGCCCCGGAGCGCACCGCAACCGGCACCGTCATCTCTGCGCAAAGAGCCAAAATATTTTAAAACCCGCCAAAACTAATCCAAAAATATTTTCAAACCCGCCAAAATAGAAAACCAGACAGAAGTCATCAATACATTCGAAAAAACCTGACAAAACATGATAAAGCCCACCAAAGCTAATACAAACACACCAAAAACTGGGCTAAACAGAATCAAAACAAATCAAAACAAATTGAAACCTTCTAAAAACCCACCAAAATATTTCAAAACCCGTCAAAACTAATCAAAACATTCCGAACACCCGCCAAAACATTCCGAACACCCGCCAAAAGGAATCCAAACATTCCAAAACCTGCCAAGTCAATAAAAACAACTCAAGAGAATACAAAACATTCTAAAACCCAACCAAAACATTCCGAAAACCCGCCAAAACATCATAAAAAAAAATCAAAACCAACCAAAATATTCCGACAACCCGCCAAAATGATTTAGACCCGCAAAACTCATCAAAACATTCTGAAAAGATGCCAAAACATTAGAAAACCAGACAGAACTGATCAAAACATTCAAAAAACTTGGCAAAACATCACAAAAACAAATCAAAGCCAACCAAAAAATTCCAAAAACCTGACAAAATAGTTTAGAACCTGCCAAAACTGATCAAAACATGCTGAAAAGATGCCAAAATACTAGAAAACCAGTCAGAAGTGATCGAAACTTTCAATAACTTGCCAAAACATAATCAAAACAAATGAAAGCAAACCAAAATATTCCAAATACCCGCCAAAATATTTGAAAACCCGCCAAAAGGAATCCAAATATTCCACAACCTGCCAAGACAGTAAAAACAACACAAGAGAAAACAAAACATTCTAAAACACCACCAAAACATTCCGAAAACCCCCCAAAACATCATCAAAACAAATCAAAACAAACCAAACAATAGGAGGAACACGGCAACATATTGGCAAGCAAGAGACGGAGAGCGCGGCACCTTCTAGGAGGCCAAGAAGGAAGCCGCACAACACCTGCACTGTGTCTGCAACTTTCAAACTGCTAGAAGCTAGTGGCTTGCCACTGGCCTGCCTCTTCAACTGCCATTAGCATTCCAATGGAAGCTATTCTTGGACAACTTTGCTCTGCTTGCTGCTAGTTCTGCCCCAGCCTACCATAGATAACCTTGCTCTTGCCTTGAGGCTCTGAGATGCCAAGAACTTGTCAACTTCAAAGGGCGGGCCGGGCTACATCTACTCAGCTGCCACAGTTTCTCCTTGCTAGACCTAGTGGGAAAGCATTTTGCTGAGATGCAGAAGGCAAGAAACGCAGCATACGGAGACGCGGAGCTGTCCCAAGTGCCGCTGCCTAGGCGTCTTTCCGCAGAAGGAGCGCCCCGGAGCGCACCGCAACCGGCACCATCATCTCTGCGCAAAGAGCCAAAATATTTTCAAACCCGCCAAAACTCATCCAAAAATATTTTCAAACCCGCCAAAATAGAAAACCAGACAGAAGTCATCAATACATTCGAAAAAACCTGACAAAACATGATCAAGCCCACCAAAGCTAATCCAAACACACCAAAAACTGGGCTAAACAGAATCAAAACAAATCAAAACAAATCTAAACCTTCTAAAAACCCGCCAAAATATTTCAAAACCCGTCAAAACTAATCAAAACATTCCGAACACCCGCCAAAACATTCCGAACACCCGCCAAAAGGAATCCAAACATTCCAAAACCTGCCAACACAATAAAAACAACTCAAGAGAATACAAAACATTCTAAAACCCAACCAAAACATTCCGAAAACCCGCCAAAACATCATAAAAACAAATCAAAACCAACCAAAATATTCCGAAAACCCGCCAAAATTATTTAGACCCGCAAACCTCATCAAAACATTCTGAAAAGATGCCAAAACATTAGAAAACCAGCCAGAACTGATCAAAACATTCAGAAAACTTGGCAAAACATCATAAAAACAAATCAAAACCAACCAAAAAATTCCAAAAACCTGACAAAATAGTTTAGAACCTGCCAAAACTGATCAAAACATTCTGAAAAGATGCCAAAATACTAGAAAACCAGTCAGAAGTGATCGAAACTTTCAATAACTTGCCAAAACACAATCAAAACAAATGAAAGCAAACCAAAACATTCCAAATACCCGCCAAAATATTTTAAAACCCGCCAAAAGGAATCCAAATATTCCACAACCTGCCAAGACAATAAAAACAACACAAGAGAAAACAAAACATTCTAAAACACCACCAAAACATTCCGAAAACCCACCAAAACATCATCAAAACAAATCAAAACAAACCAAACAATAGGAGGAACACGGCAACATATTGGCAAGCAAGAGACGGAGAGCACGGCACCTTCTAGGAGGCCAAGAAGGAAGCCGCACAACACCTGCACTGTGTCTGCAACTTTCAAACTGCTAGAAGCTAGTGGCTTGCCACTGGCCTGCCTCTTCAATTGCCATTAGCATTCCAATGGAAGCTATTCTTGGACAACTTTGCTCTGCTTGCTGCTAGTTCTGCCCCAGCCTACCATAGATAACCTTGCTCTTCCCTTGAGGCTCTGAGATGCCAAGAACTTGTCAACTTCAAAGGGCGGGCCGGGCTACATCTACTCAGCTGCCACAGTTTCTCCTTGCTAGACCTAGTGGGAAAGCATTTTGATGAGATGCAGAAGGCAAGAAACGCACAATACGGAGACGCGGAGCTGTCCCAAGTGCCGATGCCAGGCGTCTTTCCGCAGAAGGAGCGCCCCGGAGCGCACCGCAACCGGCACCGTCATCTCTGCGCAAAGAGCCAAAATATTTTAAAACCCGCCAAAACTCATCCAAAAATATTTTCAAACCCGCCAAAATAGAAAACCAGACAGAAGTCATCAATACATTCGAAAAAACCTGACAAAACATGATCAAGCCCACCACAGCTAATCCAAACACACCAAAAACTGGGCTAAACAGAATCAAAACAAATCAAAACAAATCGAAACCTTCTAAAAACCCGCCAAAATATTTCAAAACCCGTCAAAACTAATCAAAACATTCCGAATACCCGCCAAAACATTCCGAACACCCGCCAAAAGGAATCCAAACATTCCAAAACCTGCCAACACAATGAAAACAACTCAAGAGAATACAAAACATTCTAAAACCCAACCAAAACATTCAGAAAACCCACCAAAACATCATAAAAACAAATCAAAACCAACCAAAAAATTCCGAAAACCCGCCAAAATAATTTAGACCCGCAAAACTCATCAAAACATTCTGAAAAGATGCCAAAATACTAGAAAACCAGTCAGAAGTGATCAAAATATTCAGTAACTTGCCAAAATATAATCAAAACAAATGAAAGCAAACCAAAACATTCCAAATACCCGCCAAAATATTTTAAAACCCGCCAAAATGAACCCAAATATTCCAAAACCTGCCAAGTCAATAAAAACTACACAAGAGAAAAAAAAACATTCTGAAACACCACCAAAACATTCTGAAAACCCGCCAAAACATCATAAAAACAAATCAAAACAAACCAAACAATAGGAGGAACACGGCAACATATTGGCAAGCAAGAGACGGAGAGCGCGGCACCTTCTAGGAGGCCAAGAAGGAAGCCGCACAACACCTGCACTGTGTCTGCAACTATCAAACTGCTAGAAGATAGTGGCTTGCCACTGTCCTGCCTCTTCAATTGCCATTAGCACTCCAATGGAAGCTATTCTTGGACAACTTTGCTCTGCTTGCTGCTAGTTCTGCCCCAGCCTACCATAGATAACCTTGCTCTTCCCTTGAGGCTCTGAGATGCCAAGAACTTGTCAACTTCAAAGGGCGGGCCGGGCTACATCTACTCAGCTGCCACAGTTTCTCCTTGCTAGACCTAGTGGGAAAGCATTTTGCTGAGATGCAGAAGGCAAGAAACGCAGAATACGGAGACGCGGAGCTGTCCCAAGTGCTGCTGCCAGGCGTCTTTCCGCAGAAGGAGCGCCCCGGAGCGCACCGCAACCGGCACCGTCATCTCTGCGCAAAGAGCCAAAATATTTTCAAACCTGCCAAAAGTAATCCAAAAATATTTTCAAACCCGCCAAAATAGAAAACCAGACAGAAGAGATCAATACATTCGAAAAAACCTGACAAAACATGATCAAGCCCACCAAAGCTAATCCAAACACACCAAAAACTGGGCTAAACAGAATCAAAACAAATCAAAACAAATCGAAACCTTCTAAAAACCGTCCAAAATATTTCAAAGCCCATCAAAACTAATCAAAACATTCCGAACACCCGCCAAAACATTCCGAACACCCGCCAAAAGGAATCCAAACATTCCAAAACCTGCCAACACAATAAAAACAACTCAAGAGAATACAAAACATTCTAAAACCCAACCAAAACATTCCGAAAACCCACCAAAACATCATAAAAACAAATCAAAACCAACCAAAATATTCCGAAAACCCGCCAAAATGATTTCGACCCGCAAAACTCATCAAAACATTCTGAAAAGATGCCAAAACATTAGAAAACCAGCCAGAACTGATCAAAACATTCAAAAAACTTGGCAAAACATCACAAAAACAAATCAAAACCAAACAAAAAATTCCGAAAACCTGACAAAATAGTTTAGAACCCGCCAAAACTGATCAAAACATTCTGAAAAGATGCCAAAATACTAGAAAACCAGTCAGAAGTGATCGAAACTTTCAATAACTTGCCAAAACATAATCAAAACAAATGAAAGCAAACCAAAACATTCCAAATACCCGCCAAAATATTTTAAAACCCGCCAAAAGGAATCCAAATGTTCCACAACCTGCCAAGACAATAAAAACAACACAAGAGAAAACAAAACATTCTAAAACACCACCAAAACATTCCGAAAACCCGCCAAAACATCATCAAAACAAATCAAAACAAACCAAACAATAGGAGGAACACGGCAACATATTGGCAAGCAAGAGACGGAGAGCGCGGCACCTTCTAGGAGGCCAAGAAGGAAGCCGCACAACACCTGCACTGTGTCTGCACCTTTCAAACTGCTAGAAGATAGTGGCTTGCCACTGGCCTGCCTCTTCAATTGCCATTAGCATTCCAATGGAAGCTATTCTTGGACAACTTTGCTCTGCTTGCTGCTAGTTCTGCCCCAGCCTACCATAGATAACCTTGCTCTTCCCTTGAGGCTCTGAGATGCCAAGAACTTGTCAACTTCAAAGGGCGGGCCGGGCTACATCTACTCAGCTGCCACAGTTTCTCCTTGCTAGACCTAGTGGGAAAGCATTTTGCTGAGATGCAGAAGGCAAGAAACGCAGCATACGGAGACGCGGAGCTGTCCCAAGTGCCGCTGCCTAGGCGTCTTTCCGCAGAAGGAGCGCCCCGGAGCGCACCGCAACCGGCGCCGTCATCTCTGCGCAAAGAGCCAAAATATTTTAAAACCCGCCAAAACTAATCCAAAAATATTTTCAAACCCGCCAAAATAGAAAACCAGACAGAAGAGATCAATACATTCGAAAAAACCTGACAAAACATGATCAAGCCCACCAAAGCTAATCCAAACACACCAAAAACTGGGCTAAACAGAATCAAAACAAATCAAAACAAATCGAAACCTTCTAAAAACCCACCAAAATATTTCAAAACCCGTCAAAACTAATCAAAACATTCCGAACACCCGCCAAAACATTCCGAACACCCGCCAAAAGGAATCCAAACATTCCAAAATCTGCCAACACAATAAAAACAACTCAAGAGAATACAAAACATTCTAAAACCCAACCATAACATTCCGAAAACCCACCAAAACATCATAAAAAAAAAAATCAAAACCAACCAAAATATTCCGAAAACCCGCCAAAATAATTTAGACCCGCAAAACTCATCAAAACATTCTGAAAAGATGCCAAAACATTAGAAAACCAGACAGAACTGATCAAAACATTGAAAAAACTAGGCAAAACATCATAAAAACAAATCAAAACCAACCAAAAAATTCCAAAAACCTGACAAAATAGTTTAGAACCTGCCAAAACTGATCAAAACATTCTGAAAAGATGCCAAAATACTAGAAAACCAGTCAGAAGTGATCGAAACTTTCAATAACTTGCCAAAACATAATCAAAACAAATGAAAGCAAACCAAAAACATTCCAAATACCCGCCAAAATATTTTAAAACCCGCCAAAAGGAATCCAAATATTCCACAACCTGCCAAGACAATAAAAACAACACAAGAGAAAACAAAACATTCTAAAACACCACCAAAACATTCCGAAAACCCCCCAAAACATCATCAAAACAAATCAAAACAAACCAAACAATAGGAGGAACACGGCAACATATTGGCAAGCAAGAGACGGAGAGCGCGGCACCTTCTAGGAGGCCAAGAAGGAAGCCGCACAACACCTGCACTGTGTCTGCAACTTTCAAACTGCTAGAAGCTAGTGGCTTGCCACTGGCCTGCCTCTTCAATTGCCATTAGCATTCCAATGGAAGCTATTCTTGGACAACTTTGCTCTGCTTGCTGCTAGTTCTGCCCCAGCCTACCATAGATAACCTTGCTCTTCCCTTGAGGCTCTGAGATGCCAAGAACTTGTCAACTTCAAAGGGCGGGCCGGGCTACATCTACTCAGCTGCCACAGTTTCTCCTTGCTAGACCTAGTGGGAAAGCATTTTGCTGAGATGCAGAAGGCAAGAAACGCAGAATACGGAGACGCGGAGCTGTCCCAAGTGCCGCTGCCAGGCGTCTTTCCGCAGAAGGAGCGCCCCGGAGCGCACCGCAACCGGCACCATCATCTCTGCGCAAAGAGCCAAAATATTTTCAAACCTGCCAAAAGTAATCCAAAAATATTTTCAAACCCGCCAAAATAGAAAACCAGACAGAAGAGATCAATACATTCGAAAAAACCTGACAAAACATGATCAAGCCCACCAAAGCTAATCCAAACACACCAAAAACTGGGCTAAACAGAATCAAAACAAATCAAAACAAATCGAAACCTTCTAAAAACCGTCCAAAATATTTCAAAGCCCATCAAAACTAATCAAAACATTCCGAACACCCGCCAAAACATTCCGAACACCCGCCAAAAGGAATCCAAACATTCCAAAACCTGCCAACACAATAAAAACAACTCAAGAGAATACAAAACATTCTAAAACCCAACCAAAACATTCCGAAAACCCACCAAAACATCATAAAAACAAATCAAAACCAACCAAAATATTCCGAAAACCCGCCAAAATGATTTAGACCCGCAAACCTCATCAAAACATTCTGAAAAGATGCCAAAACATTAGAAAACCAGCCAGAACTGATCAAAACATTCAAAAAACTTGGCAAAACATCACAAAAACAAATCAAAACCAAACAAAAAATTCCGAAAACCTGACAAAATAGTTTAGAACCCGCCAAAACTGATCAAAACATTCTGAAAAGATGCCAAAATACTAGAAAACCAGTCAGAAGTGATCGAAACTTTCAATAACTTGCCAAAACATAATCAAAACAAATGAAAGCAAACCAAAACATTCCAAATACCCGCCAAAATATTTTAAAACCCGCCAAAAGGAATCCAAATGTTCCACAACCTGCCAAGACAATAAAAACAACACAAGAGAAAACAAAACATTCTAAAACACCACCAAAACATTCCGAAAACCCGCCAAAACATCATCAAAACAAATCAAAACAAACCAAACAATAGGAGGAACACGGCAACATATTGGCAAGCAAGAGACGGAGAGCGCGGCACCTTCTAGGAGGCCAAGAAGGAAGCCGCACAAC